>NC_052322.1:42702069-42730050 GCF_016432855.1 Salvelinus namaycush
TACACTTCAATGTTTGGGAGAAGAGGTTCTGGTTGGTCTGAGATAGGGATGGGCAACTTTGATGGGAGTCGGGGCCACAAAAAATCTGAACTCATCATGAGGGGCCGCAGTTGCACCGCCACCAAACCCCCCCACCCCCACCTGAGTACATTTTGTACAATTCTAACATTTTTGCCATGGGGTGTAGGGATATTCTTGCTGTTTTAAAGCAAGTTTGCTGAAATTCTACACATTTTGCCTTGGGGGGGGGGGGGGTACTAGAAGTTATTACAAGTTTAGATGGCTGGCCGCTAGACTAATTTACCAATCTAAAAGATTTTAGCTAACGTGGGCTAAATGAGTGACTGACATAACAACATAAAAACTGCCGATAGAAATTTCTAAATTGCACCTTGTGTCTTTTACTATTCTAACTCTTAACAGTCAATTGAGAGCCCGACTGATACCAGTAAATACCACCATTGGCCCTTTCCTGGTCTGAGAGGAAGGCCAGTCAGAGTCCAGACTGTGAGGAGTTATACTGTACGACCTGATACATCAGAGATACATGAAAAGTGCTTTTCATAGAAAGAACTAAGAACCATTAGTGACATCACATCCTAAGCTTTATATCATAAACATAGCCTGAGTTAATCACTGAACCAAACGAATTTGACTTTCCAATGCCTTACAAAACTCAGAATCATCCCAAACCCCAGAATTTATTAAGCTCGAATCACGACCGGTAACTAATTCATGGCAGTCCAATCAGTAGTAACAACCAAATCAAATCAAACATTCCCGTGGTTTTTCAGACCAGAATATAAAGGGACGTCAAGCTAGGTTTCTGCTCAAACAAAACATACATAAAGAATGCCCCCAATGTCACTAGCTAGGTTTTCAACTAATTGGCGACAGATTTTCATGCGAATATTCTAGAATCCGCATAATGAAAACATGCACATTTCTCCACCAGTGATGTGTTTCCACCATTTTGTTTTTTGCTGATTAAATATCAGCGCGTGATGACGTAGTCCACACAACAAGTTTTCATGTAGCCTATCAAATAAAAATCTGAATCTCAATATGTTGTGTGGATACATATCTCATTTTCAACTAGTTATGTCACAAAAAACTGTTGCGTTAAATAGCAAATGTTTCTACTCTGGTCTTGGTGCTTACGCTCTAGACAACAGCTCTCAGATACAGTACGGGTAGGCTAGTCTACATGATGACATTATTATGGATAAGAGTGAAAATATTTTTGGGTCAGTCAATCATCGATCACTCAAGCATCAATCATCATGTCACTAGAATAAGACCCTCGATATTTATTAGAAAGGAGCATCAAGATCACTGCACTTTCACCCCCCTGTGAAGTTTATCAGAATGTATTTTGTCTGTAGACTAATGAACTGGTTTCCTGAGTTGTAGTGAGAGGACCACACACCATATCATCACCACTCACAAGTTTAGTTCAATATGATGGTTATTATATCAATATTTGCCCATAAAGACATTTCTACTGCCATTTCTCACATAATTAATTTTACAGACACAAAAAAAAAGATCACTCACCCATCACTAACAAATTAGCTAATTATCTGTCTGCATTTTATAAAATTGTAGTGAAACTTTGTGTTTCCATCACAGCTGTCATTCATTTTTACAATTGGTCAACAGTCCAGTTCAGCAGTGGTGTAAATGACTGTGGGGCTACAGTGGAGGCTAGGTGCCAGGAAATGTGTTGATACCTAGCTAGTGTAACAGTATAACTTTAGTACGTCCCCTCGCCCCGACCTCGGGCGCGAACCAGAGACCCTCTGCACACATCAACAACAGTCACCCACGAAGCGTCGTTACCCATCGCTCCACAAAAGCCGCAGCCCTTGCAGAGCAAGGGGAACCACTACTTCTAGATTTCAGAGCAAGTGACGTAACCGACTGAAAGGCTGCTAGCGCGCACCACCGCTAACTAGCTAGCCATTTCACATCCGTTACACTAGCTACATGTGTTGATACCTAGCTAGCTAAATGTGTTGATACCTAGCTAGCTAAGTGTGTTGATACCTAGCTAGCTAAATGTGTTGATACCTAGCTAGCTACATGTGTTGATACCTAGCTAGCTACATGTGTTGATACCTAGCTAGCTAAGTGTGTTGATACCTAGCTAGCTAAATGTGTTGATACCTAGCTAGCTACATGTGTTGATACCTAGCTAGCTAAATGTGTTGATACCTAGCTAGCTAAATGTGTTGCTACCTAGCTAGCTAAATGTGTTGATACCTAGCTAGCTAAATGTGTTGATACCTAGCTAGCTAAATGTGTTGATACCTAGCTAGCTAAATGTGTTGATACCTAGCTAGCTAAGTGGCGACAGAACAGACTTTATGCTACAGTACACTGGTAAAGAAAGAATAGGCCATGGTTCTGTCCCAAATTGCACTCTAAAAAGGGTGCAAAAGGGCTAAGAGGTATGTCAACTTCCGACTTCAACTGTACACCTCAGCCAAATACATTTAAACTCAGTTTTTCACAATTTCTGACAATTAATCCACAATTCCCTGTCTTAGGTCAGTTAGGATCATTACTTTATTTTAAGAATGTGAAATGTCAAAATAATAGTAGAAATAATAATTTATTTCAGCTTTCATTTCTTTCATCACATTCCCAGTGGGTCAGAAGTTTACATACACTCAATTAGTATTTGGTAGCATTGCCTTTAAATTGTTTTAGCTTGGGTCAAACGCTTCGGGTAGCCATCCACAAGCTTCCCACAATAAACTGGGTGAATTTTGGCCACATTCCTCCTAACAGAGCTGGTGTAACTGAGTCAGGTTTGTAGGCCTCCTTGCCCACACACGCTTTTTTCAGTTCTGCCCACAAATTTTCTATGAGATTGAGGTCAGAGATTTGTGATGACCACTCTAATACCTTGACTTTGTTGTCCTTAAGCCATTTTGCCACAACTTTGGAAGTATGCTTGGGGTCATTGTCCATTTGGAAGACCCATTTGCGACCAAGCTTTAACTTCCTGACTGATGTCTTGATGTTGCTTCAATATATCCACATAATTTTCCTTTCTCGTGATGCCATCTACTTTGTGAAGTGCACCAGTCCCTCCTGCAGAAAAGCACCCCCACAACATGATGCTGCCACCCCCGTGCTTCATGGTTGGGATGGTGTTCTTCGGCTTTCAAGCCACCCCCTTTGTCCTCCAAACATAACGATGGTCATTATGGCCAAACAGTCCTATTTTTGTTTCATCAGACACGGGGACAATTCTCCCAAAAAGTACGATCTTTGTCGCCATGTGCAGTTGCAAATTGTAGTCTAGCTTTTTTATGGTGGTTTTTGAGCAGTGGCTTTTTCCTTGCTGAGCAGCCTTTCAGTTTATGTCGATATAGGACTCATTTTTACTGTGGATATAGATACTTTTGTACCTGTTTCCTCCAGCATCTTTACAAGGTCCTTTGCTGTTGTTCTGGGATTGATTTCCACTTTTCACACCAAAGTACATTCATCTCTAGGAGACAGAACGTTTCTCCTTCCTGAGCGGTATGACGGCTGTGTGGTCCCATGGTGTTTATACTTGTGTACTATTGTTTGTACAGATGAACGTGGTACCTTCAGGCTTGCTCCCAGGGAACTTTCTTACTTTCAGGGAAATTGCTCCCAAAGATGAACCAGACTTGTGGAGGTCTGCAATTTTTTCTGAGGCCTTGGCTGATTTCTTTTGATTTTCCCATGATGTCAAGCAAAGAGACACTGAGTTTGAAGGTAGGCCTTGAAATACATCCACAGGTACACCCTTCAATTGACTCAAATTATGTCAATTAGCCTATCAGAAGCTTCTAAAGCCATTACATAATTTTCTGTAATTTTCCAAGCTGTTTAAAGGCACAGTCAACTTAGTGTATGTAAACTTCTGATCCACTGGAAATGTGATACAGTGAATTATAAGTGAAATAATCTGTCTGTAAACAATTGTTGGAAAAATTGCCAATGCCAATGCCTCTAAGATCATGTACATTTGATGCAGCTTTATGACGACTCCTTGTCATAATGGTAGGGATTAACTGAGCTGATCTTGGATCATTTACCAGTCATTGTTTCAATGCGGCCTTGAAATGCGTGGACAGAGTCCAGGAGCCAAGATGATTTGGATGGACTCCGTCATTCCTGTAGAGTATCTTCTGTTTCCAGAAGGTGTCAAAGTTATCAATAAAAGTGACCAGCAGAGGTACAGTAGTCTTTTAGCCAGATGTGTAATGCCAGTAGCCTGCTGAATCTTTCACACCCGCGTCCCAACGATGGTACTGGACCTGAAATTATTGGCAATTTTCTTAATGCTAATATCAGTTCTTTCAAATCCATTTTCAAATGTTCCGAGCTAGCCCTCCGAGCGAGCCCACATGGACTACGACAGTGTCCCGGAATTTGTGGTAGAACAGTCGGAAGCAGCCATGTTATGTTCTGTACTCGTGCTCCTGGGTAGCACATGGTTTTCGCCTTGGGGACCGAGATGTTTCTCACCATAGAGCTGCCTATGATGACAGCTGGTGATGTTGAATGGGCTGGTCTCTCAGGCAGCCTCACGGTCTGGTGAGCTCCGAGGATCTGAACCCGAGGTAGAATCCACCAGAGAGGGAGACAGAACCGAGGACGAAGACGCAGGTACCTTCGGATACGATCTTGATTGGGAAGCCACCAAGGAAGAAGGCGCCGGAACCTCTGGATCCAAAGCTATTTCTGGTCTGTGTCAGTTCTGGGCTCAACATCTCCATGGAGACCCCCGTTGCCAGAGGACACCTTCTTCGACGAGTGACATACCTCCATGGCTGGTTGGTTGGGTCGAGAACAGCTCCGTTCTCCAGGGAAGGGGGAGACCCCTTCGGGGATGGAACTCTGCCGAGTACCGGCCAGTCGGCTGTGGAGAGCCGACACGGCGGCGAAATTTCCACCAAACCAGAGCGGCGTCCGGCTACTGGGGTGGAAGAAAAATAAAAAGTAGGTAGGCGTGGGTTCCCCAGTAGCTTATGTAGGTTTGCTACTTGCTTGCTAAGAGTAGCTACTTCGCTCCTGTAGTCCTACGCAAGCAAGCAGTTGCTACATTGATGGCATAGTATGGTTTCTGTACAGCACTTCGAGATATTAGCTGATGTACGAAGGGCTATATAAAATAAACTTGATTTGATTTGATAGAAGGCCCTTCTTGCCTTGTCTCTCAGATTGTTCGCAGCTTTGTGGAAGTTACCTGTAGTGTTGATGTTTAGGTCGAGGTATGTATAGTTTTTTTGTGTGCTCTAGGGCAACGGTGTCTAGATGGAATTTGTATTCGTGGTCATGGCAACTGGACCTTTTTTGGAACACCATTATTTTTGTCTTACTGATATTTACTGTCAGGGCCCAGGTCTGACAGTATCTGTGCAGAAGATATAAGATATATGCTTCTGTAGGCCCTCCTTGGTTGGGAACAGAATTCTAGTAGGGTGAGGCCGGGTGCTGCAGACTGTTCTAGTGCCCTCGCTAATTCCTTGATATATATATATATGTTGAAGAGGGTGGGGCTTAAGCTGCATCCCTGTCTCACCCCTGTGGAAATAAATGTGTGTTTTTTGCCAATGTTAACCGCAGAATTATTGTTTGTGTACATGGATTTTATAATGTTGTAAGTTTTTCTCCCAACACCACTTTCCATCAATTTGTATAAGAGGCTCTCATGCCAAATTCAGGCTAAAGCTTTTTTGAAATCAACAATGCATGAGAAGACTTTGCCTTTGTTTTGGTTTGATTGTTTGTCAATTGGGGTGTGCAGGTGAATATGTGGTCTGTCGTAAAAAGCCAATTTGACATTTGCTCAGTACATTGTTTTCCCTGAGGAAATGTACGAGTCTGCTGTTAATGATAATGCAGAGGATTTTATTGAGGTTGATGTTGATGCATATCCCACGGTAGTTATTGGGGTCAAATTTGTCTCCACTTTTGTGGATTGGGGTGATCAGTCCTTGGTTCCAAATATTGGGGAAGATGCCAGAACTGAGGATGATGTTAGAGTTTAAGTATAGCCAATTGGAAATTGTGGTCTGTATATTTTATCATTTAATTTAGGATAACATCAACCCCACAGGCCATTTTGGGTTGGAGGGCTTGTATTTTGTTCTGTAGTTCCTTCAATGTAATTGGAGAATCCAGTGTGTTCTGGTAGTCTTTAGTAGTTGATTCTAAGATTTGTATTTGATCTTGTATGTGTTCTTCTGTTTGTTATTTTTTATAGGGCCAAAAGATGGCCAAAAAGTGGTTCACCCATACATCTCTGTTTTAGATAGATAACTCTTCGTGTTGTTGTTTCTTTAGAGTTTTCCAATTTTCCCAAAAGTGGTTAGATTCTATGGATCCTTCAATTACATTGAGCTGATTTCTGACGTGCTGTTCCTTCTTTTTCCGTAGTGTATTTCTGTATTGTTTAAAACTTCTTGTCAATATGGGGGCGCTGTTTCCACTTTGTAAAAAATCGTGCCCAAATTAAACTGCCTCGTACTCTATTCTAGATCGTACAATATGCATATTATTATTACTATTGGATAGAAAACACTCTCAAGTTTCTAAAACCGTTTGAATTATATCTGTGAGTAAAACAGAACTCATTTGGCAGCAAACTTCCTGACAGGAAGTGAAAAATCTGAAATCGAGGCTCTGTTCCAGGGCCTTCCGATTCAATTGCTTGAAATCTATGGATATACATGCACTTCATACGCCTTCCACTAGATGTCAACAGGCAGTGGGAGGTGGAATGGGGTGTCTAGCTTGATCTGAGGTCGAACAAGAGCTCTTGGAATGACGTGACCACAATTTCCTTTGTCTACCAAGGCGCGGGAAGGACATCAGCATTGGCTTCTGAAAAGCGTTCGGTATAGACGGTGGATGTCTCCGGCTCTGATTTTATTTGATAGATGTGATAAAAACATCATAAAGTAGTTTTTTTCAACCAAGTTGTATCAGTTTATTCAACGTTTATTGCGAGTTTTGGAATTTTCCTTTCTTTGCGTCAGGAGAATTTGGGCATGTTCGCGCTACATGGCTAGCTAATGTTGCTAATTCGACAGGAGAAGAGGACATTCTAAAACCAAACAACGATTTATTCTGGACAAAGGACTCCTTGTACAAGATTCTGATGGAAGCTCAGCAAAAGTAAGAACCATTTATGATGTTATTTCGTATTTCTGTGGAAAATGTTTAGTCCTATTTTCCTTCCTTTTTGCGGGCGCTGTCTCGCTATAACGTAAGCTGTTTGTTATGGTAAAGTTATTTTAAAAAATCTAACACGGCGATTGCATTAAGAACTAGTGTATCTTTCATTTGCTGTCCAACGTGTATTTTTTAGTAAAGTTTATGATGAGTTCTTTGATTAGATTAGGTGACTGTCCAAAATATCTCCGGAGATTCTGGTGAATTGATGCTACATATTCACAATGTATAACCACGGTTTGCAGCTCAAAATATGCAAATTTTCGAACAAAACATAAGTGTATTGTATAACCTGATGTTATAGGACTGTCATCTGATGAAGTTGGTCAAGGTTAATGATTAATTTTATATCTTTTGCTGGTTTTTTGCGATCGCTACCTTTTGCTGCTGATAAATGCATTTGTGTGTTTGGCTATTGTGGTAAGCTAATATAATGCTATATTGTGTTTTCGCTGTAAAACACTTGAAAAATCTGAAATATTGGCTGGATTCACAAGATGTTTATCTTTCATTTGCTGTACACCATGTATTTTTCATAAATGTTTTATGATGAGTATTTAGGTATTTCACGTTGCTCTCTGTAATTATTCTGGCTGCTTTGGTGATATTTTTGATGGTAGCTGCAATGTAAAACTATGATTTATACCTCAAATATGCACATTTTCGAACAAAACATAGATTTGTTGTATAACATGTTATAAGACTGTCATCTGATGAAGTTGTTTCTTGGTTAGTGACTAATTATATCTCTATTTGGTCGGTTTTGTGATAGCTACCTATGCGGTAGAAAAATGCTGAAAATATGCGGTTGAGTCTTTTGCTATTGTGGTTAGCTAATAGAAATACATATTGTGTTTTCGCTGTAAAACATTTTAAAAATCGGAAATGATGGCTGGATTCACAAGATGTTTATCTTTCATTTGCTGTATTGGACTTGTGATTTCATGAAAATTATATTATATGATATCCCTGTCGCGTTAGGCTAGGCTATGCTAGTCAGCTTTTTTTATGAGGATGCTCCCGGATCCGAGATGGGTAGCAATGAAAGGTTAAGGGATTCACCATAGTGAAGGCGTAGGCCCTGGGTCTCTCTCTCTCTCTCTCTCTGTCTCTCTCTGTCTCTCTCTGTCTCTCTCTGTCTCTCTGTCTCTGTCTCTGTCTCTGTCTCTGTCTCTCTCTCTCTCTCTCTCTCTCTCTCTCTCTCTCTCTCTCTCTCTCTCTCTCTCTCTGTCTCTGTCTCTCTCTCTCTCTCTCTCTCTCTCTGGGTCTCTCTCTCTCTCTCTCTCATTCACACAATAGCCTCTATCTTTCACTATCCCAACTCCCCCTCTCTCATCCCTGTTTTCCCCAAACACCACAGAGTGCATAGAGAAGTCACAGCAGAGCAAGAAGTGATGTCCATTATCGTCTCTACTGAGACTGGTGCTCTCCTGTTTACAGATCACACACACAATACACACACGACACACACTATACACACTACACAATACACACAATACACACACTACACACACTACACACAATACACTCAATACACAACACACAATACACACACGACACTCACTATACACACTACACAATACACACACACTACACACACTACACACACTACACAATAAACACAATACACACACTATACACACTACACAATACACACACTACACACAATACTCACACTACACACAATACACACACTACACACAATACACAATACACAATACACAATACACGCTACACTATACACAATACACACACTACACACTACACACACTACACAATAACCACAATATACACACACATAATACACACTACACACACTACACACAATACGCACACTACACACAATGCACACACTACACAATGCACACACACAATGCACACAAAACACACACACAAAACAAACAATACACAATACACACACACAATACACACACACACAATACACACACACACACACACTACACACACACACACACACACATGCACTACACCCAATAAACACGCACACAATACACACACACAATAAACACAACACACAAACACAATACACACACACAGCACACACCCAATACACATACACAATGCACAGACAATACACACCACACAATACACACACACACAATACACAAAACACACACAATACACACACTGCACACACTACACACAATAAACACACACACTACACACAATGCACACACACAATACACACAATACACAAAACACACACAATACACACACTGCACACACTACACACAACACACACAATAAACACACACACTACACACAATGCACACAATACACACAATACACACAATACACACAATACACACACACAATACACACAATACACACACACAAAACCAGCAGCATACCACCCTGCATCCCACTGCCCTGGTCAGTCACTAGATGGGAGACCAGATGCTGCTGGAAGTGGTGTTGGAGGGCCAGTAGGAGGCACCCTTTCCTCTGATTTAAAAAAAGATCCCAATGCCCCAGGGCAGTGATTGGGGACATTGCCCTGTGTAGGGGGATGTTAAATGTGTGTCCTGACTCTCTGTGGTCACTTAAGATCCCATGGCACTTATTGTAAGATTAGGGGTGTATTGGCTAAAATTCCCAATATGGCCCTCATACCATCACGGTCACCTAATCATCCCCAGCTTACGATTGGCTCATTCATCTCCTCTCCCCTGTAACTATTCCCCAGGTTGTTGCTGAGAATGTATTCTCAGTCAACTTACCTGGTAAGTACAATATACACAAATTACACACACACACACCACTGAGTGCTGAACAACAGATTAAACTAGATTGGTAGTTATTCCTTTTAGGTGTGTTGACCAATAAATAGTTCTCCTTCTGCTCTTCATGGATCGATATGTTTCACAGTATTGAGTCATTTCTTTGTACTGTCCTTCCATGTCATTCCTCAGCCTATTCTCAGAGGACACCCAGACAAGCAGACCTGGGCGGACGTACCATACCAAAAAGTATGTTGATACAGTGATGATCTGTTTTGTTTTATGTCAAATCTAATTTACTGAAATGTGCATTAGTCTGCAGTCATGATTGAGATTCATGTACTGCACTTGAACAATTATTGTGTGATTGTTAGATATTTATCAAGACACATGTTGATTGCATGTAGGCTACTTCTGCCCGCTCCTCAGTGACGACAAGATGTACAAATCGAAAGGTTAAACACAGAAATCTATTTCTATTCTCTCTCTCTCTCTCTCTCTCTCTCTCTCTCTCTCTCTCTCTCTCTCTCTCTCTCTCTCTCTCTCTCTCTCTCTCTCTCAATTCAATTCAATTCAATTCAATTCAATTCAAGGGGCTTTATTGGCATGGGAAACATGTGTTAACATTGCCAAAGCAAGTGAGGTAGATATTATACAAAAGTGAAATAAACAATACAAATTAACAGTAAACATTACACATACAGAAGTTTCAAAACAATAAAGACATTACAAATGTTATATTATATATATAAAGTGTTGTAACAATGTACAAATGGTTAAAGCACACAAGTTAAAATAAATAAGCATAAATATGGGTTGTATTTACAATGGTGTTTGTTCTTCACTGGTTGCCCTTTTCTTGTGGCAACAGGTCCCAAATCTTGCTGCTGTGATGGCACACTGTGGAATTTCTCCCAGTAGATATGGGAGTTTATCAAAATTGGATTTGTTTTCAAATTCTTTGTGGATCTGTGTAATCTGAGGGAAATATGTCTCTCTAATATGGTCATACATTGGGCAGGAGGTTAGGAAGTGCAGCTCAGTTTCCACCTCATTTTGTGGGCAGTGTGCACATAGCCTGTCTTCTCTTGAGAGCCATGTCTGCCTACGGCGGCCTTTCTCAATAGCAAGGCTATGCTCACTGAGTCTGTACATAGTCAAAGCTTTCCTTAAGTTTGGGTCAGTCACAGTGGTCAGGTATTCTGCCACTGTGTACTCTCTGTTTAGGGCCAAATAGCATTCTAGTTTGCTCTGTTTTTTTGTTAATTCTTTCCAATGTGTCAAGTAATTATCTTTTTGTTTTCTCATGATTTGGTTGGGTCTAATTGTGCTGTTGTCCTGGGGCTCTGTGGGGTGTGTTTGTGTTTGTGAACAGAGCCCTAGGACCAGCTTGCTTAGGGGACTCTTCTCCAGGTTCATCTCTCTGTAGGTGATGGCTTTGTTATGGAAGGTTTGGGAATCGCTTCCTTTTAGGTGGTTGTAGAATTTAACGGCTCTTTTCTGGATTTTGATAATTAGTGGGTATCGGCCTAATTCTGCTCTGCATGCATTATTTGGTGTTCTACGTTGTACACGGAGGATATTTTTGCAGAATTCTGCATGCAGAGTCTCAATTTGGTGTTTGTCCCATTTTGTGAAATCTTGGTTGGTGAGCGGACCCCAGACCTCACAACCATAAAGGGCAATGGGCTCTATGACTGATTCAAGTATTTTTAGCCAGATCCTAATTGGTATGTTGAAATTTATGTTCCTTTTGATGGCATAGAAGGCCCTTCTTGCCTTGTCTCTCAGATCGTTCACAGCTTTGTGGAAGTTACCTGTGGTGCTGATGTTTAGGCCGAGGTATGTATAGTTTTTTGTGTGCTCTAGGGCAACGGTGTCTAGATGGAATTTGTGGTCCTGGTGACTGGACCTTTTTTGGAACACCATTATTTTGGTCTTACTGAGATTTACTGTCAGGGCCCAGGTCTGACAGAATCTGTGCAGAAGATCTAGGTGCTGCTGTAGGCCCTCCTTGGTTGGTGACAGAAGCACCAGATCATCAGCAAACAGTAGACATTTGACTTCGGATTCTAGTAGGGTGAGACCGGGTGCTGCAGACTGTTCTAGTGCCCGCGCCAATTCGTTGATATATATGTTGAAGAGGGTGGGGCTTAAGCTGCATCCCTGTCTCACCCCACGACCCTGTGTGAAGAAATGTGTGTGTTTTTTGCCAATTTTAACCGCACACTTGTTGTTTGTGTACATGGATTTTATAATGTCGTATGTTTTACCCCCAACACCACTTTCCATCAATTTGTATAGCAGACCCTCATGCCAAATTGAGTCGAAGGCTTTTTTGAAATCAACAAAGCATGAGAAGACTTTGCCTTTGTTTTGGTTTGTTTGGTTGTCAATTAGGGTGTGTAGGGTGAATACATGGTCTGTTGTACGGTAATTTGGTAAAAAGCCAATTTGACATTTGCTCAGTACATTGTTTTCATTGAGGAAATGTACGAGTCTGCTGTTAATGATAATGCAGAGGATTTTCCCAAGGTTACTGTTGACGCATATTCCACGGTAGTTATTGGGGTCAAATTTGTCTCCACTTTTGTGGATTGGGGTGATCAGTCCTTGGTTCCAAATATTGGGGAAGATGCCAGAGCTAAGGACGATGTTAAAGAGTTTTAGTATAGCCAATTGGAATTTGTTGTCTGTATATTTGATCATTTCATTAAGGATACCATCAACACCACAGGCCTTTTTGGGTTGGAGGGTTTTTATTTTGTCCTGTAACTCATTCAAGGTAATTGGAGAATCCAGTGGGTTCTGGTAGTCTTTAATAGTTGATTCTAGGATTTGTATTTGATCATGTATATGTTTTTGCTCTTTATTCTTTGTTATAGAGCCAAAAAGATTGGAGAAGTGGTTTACCCATACATCTCCATTTTGGATAGATAATTCTTCGTGTTGTTGTTTGTTTAGTGTTTTCCAATTTTCCCAGAATTGGTTAGAGTCTATGGAGTCTTCAATTACATTGAGCTGATTTCTGACGTGCTGTTCCTTCTTTTTCCGTAGTGTATTTCTGTATTGTTTTAGTGATTCACCATAGTGAAGGCGTAGACTCAGGTTTTCCGGGTCTCTATGTTTTTGGTTGGACAGGTTTCTCAATTTATTTCTTAGATTTTTGCATTCTTTATCAAACCATTTGTCATTGTTGTTCATTTTCTTCGGTTTTCTATTTGAGATTTTTAGATTTGATAGGGAAGCTGAGAGGTCAAATATACTGTTAAGATTTTCTACTGCCAAGTTTACACCTTCACTATTGCAGTGGAACATTTTACCCAGGAAGTTGTCTAAAAGGGATTGAATTTGCTGTTGCCTAATTGTTTTTTGGTAGGTTTCCAAACTGCATTCCTTCCATCTATAGCATTTCTTAATGTTACTCATTTCCTTTGTTCTCTCTCTCTCTCTCTCTCTCTCTCTCTCTCTCTCTCTCTCTCTCTCTCTCTCTCTCTCTCTCTCTCTCTCTCTCTCTCTGTCTCTCTCTCTCTCTCTCTCTCTCTCTCTCTCTCTCTGCCTCTCTCTCTGTCTCTCTCTCTCTGTCTCTCTCTCTGTCTCTCTCTCTCTCTGTCTCTCTCTGTCTCTCTCTCTCTCTGTCTCTCTCTGTCTCTCTCTCTCTGCCTCTCTCTCTCTGCCTCTCTCTCTCTGTCTCTCTCTCTCTGTCTCTCTCTGTCTCTCTCTCTCTCTCTGTCTCTCTCTCTCTCTCTCTCTCTTTCTCTCGCTCTCTCTACAAGCAGCCAGCTATATTGATTGACTCTTGAGCCTCTGGCTTGTCTTTAGAGGCTCAGAACAGATACGGACTCAACAGGTGTTCAGCTTACAGATATCACCAAATGACCTACGACTCTAAAGTAGACATTGAAGGCTTGACAATGACTGACTGATGACTGTCAGTGATGAGGCTAGATGGCCACAGTTCTCCACATCAAGGACTAATGGCTAATGGCTGTAGGTTCTCTTGATGCTCGATGACTGTGTTGAAGAAGGGGAGAGGAGAAACAACGCCCTATAGCAGTGTCACCATGGTAACCACAGGTGGCCGTGTGGCTCTTTCTGTTGTTGTTCCTTCCTTCCATTCGGGTTGTCATGTGATGTATAAGAGGCGAGGGATTGGTGGAACAGGAGTGGTGTGGAGAGAAGAGGACTAGAATACTGATTAAGCCTGGGCCTGAGTCACAGCCAATTAAACCTCTTTATTCTTTTTTAGACATGGTAGCATGGAGGAGAGGAAGCAATGGAAATTACTTTTTTTAGCAATGGAAATTACTACAGAACAAATTTAAATTTAAATTCAAACCATGATTCTAATGGTGCTGACCGACTGGGCTGGAACCAGGCTGTTCTGACCGCAACAGTACAAGATCTGAAGTGTCCGACTGGGCTGGAACCAGGCTGTTCTGACCGCAACAGTACAAGATCCGAAGTGTCCGACTGGGCTGGAACCAGGCTGTTCTGACGCAACAGTACAAGATCCGAAGTGTCCGACTGGGCTGGAACCAGGCTGTTCTGACCGCAACAGTACAAGATCTGAAGTGTCCGACTGGGCTGGAACCAGGCTGTTCTGACCGCAACAGTACAAGATCTGAAGTGTCCGACTGGGCTGGAACCAGGCTGTTCTGACGCAACAGTACAAGATCCGAAGTGTCCGACTGGGCTGGAACCAGGCTGTTCTGACGCAACAGTACAAGATCCGAAGTGTCCGACTGGGCTGGAACCAGGCTGTTCTGACGCAACAGTACAAGATCCGAAGTGTCCGACTGGGCTGGAACCAGGCTGTTCTGACCGCAACAGTACAAGATCCGAAGTGTCCGACTGGGCTGGAACCAGGCTGTTCTGACGCAACAGTACAAGATCCGAAGTGTCCGACTGGGCTGGAACCAGGCTGTTCTGACGCAACAGTACAAGATCCGAAGTGTCCGACTGGGCTGGAACCAGGCTGTTCTGACCGCAACAGTACAAGATCCGAAGTGTCCGACTGGGCTGGAACCAGGCTGTTCTGACCACAACAGTACAAGATCCGAAGTGTCCGACTGGGCTGGAACCAGGCTGTTCTGACCGCAACAGTACAAGATCTGAAGTGTTTGTAGCGGCTTTGAACGTTTACTTTTCATTGAATTACAGTTCCTTGCATCAGATGGAGAATCGTGCAGGTGGTTGATATGACACAAAACATATATTAGCTCAAACAGGTTGCTAAATCACACGTACCCATTCACAAGCACACACATACACCCCCCCCCCCTCCCCCCATCTGGCCACTCCTGTGACCTGGCTGGCGCTGAAGCTGCGTGCTGAACGGATGGTCAAAAGGACGGGGATACAAAGAAATTCCTTGATTCTAAGTAGTTCACACAAACTACAACAAAAAAACGAACCAAAAAAAAACACCTCCACTCATGTTTTTACTGAATACTATTCAACACTTAAATTGATCTCTCCGTCTTACTTACTGCGCTCCGTTTTATCCACTTTGAAAGAAACCAGAAAGCAACAACGTAGAGAATGAATGGTCAAACATGGGTTTGCGTCTCAAATGGCACTGCATTCCCATCACTGGGGCTCTATCTGGTATAAAGGAGTGCACTATGTAGGGAATAGGGTGCCATTTGGCATTCCCCGTGGATTGACAGCCTTGACACAAGGAGTGGATGGATTGTCTGTCTATCAGAGAGCCTCATAGCAGCTGGACACAGAGAGAAAGATAGGAAGAAAGATGGAGGGAGAGAGAGAGAGAGGCAGAGAGAGAGGGGCAGAGAGAGAGAGAGAAAGAGAGAGAGAGAGAGAAAGAGAGAGAGAGAGAGAAAGAGAGAGGCAGAGAGAGAGAGAGAAAGAGAGAGAGAGAGAGAGAGAGAGAGAGAGAGGCAGCAAGAGGGAGAGAGGCAGAGAGAGAGAGAGAGAGAGAGAGAGAGAGAGAGAGAGAGAGAGAGAGAGAGAGAGAGAGAGAGAGAGAGAGAGAGAGGCAGAGAGAGAAAAAAAACAAATTGAGTGTTGTGTACTACAAAGGAATCTAAACCACTTTGTGTCTCTCTCTCTCATGCCTCTTTGGGCTTTTAGACTCGTTGTAATGTCTGTAGCTGTATGGCTCCTTCCTGTTACTATTTCAGCTATCTGTGTTTACAACCCTAGCTGTAGAGTGCAGTACTTTAGCAATGGAAATGATTACAGAACAATATTCAAACCATGATTCTCTGGGCTCAAACCAGGGCCTTCTACACTACCAGGGCATACTACACGACTGTGTTAGTTGGATGAGCTAAAGGCTAGGCATTAGCTCCGGGTGGGGGGGACATAAGTAAAGCGCAGGTCAAAGGATGCAGTTCAATACACAGATACACAAACACACACACGTATCATTCACAAGCACACACACACCCTCCCCCCAGGATATGAAGATGCCTGTGTTCTTCCAGGGGTTAAACCATCTGGCCACTCCCGTGACCCGGCTGGTGCTGATGCTGCGTGTTGAACGGATGAGCACTTCTCCATGGAAACTGTGTTCGATATCGCCATGACAACCATATTTGGGAAGGGGGTAAAAATACGACAACAACAAATGAGGAAAAACATTGAATGAAATGAAAGAGCCTAATAAGGAATGACAGGCAGAGTACTATGGGGGTTTCTGGTCTAAAATAGTGCACAATATAGGGAATAGGGTGCCATTTGGGATACAGAATGACTAATGTTATCTCAACCTTATCTGAGCTGGAAGCATTTCCTTTAGCCATAACTGCCAAGAAGAGCATCTGTTAACCTCCTGCCTGTCTATCTGGGATGTGTTTTCTGGCCTACGGCTGGTGGAGGTGATGATGCCTGATGATGCCTGCTACATCTTGAGGTGGATACAGGTGTACAAGCCTGGGTTCACCTGCTATTTGTTTTCTTTCAAATACTTTAAAAACCTCTTAAGGATCGGACCCTTTTTTTCCTATTTTCACTTAAAATGACATACCCAAATCTAAATGCCTGTAGCTCAGGACCTGAAGCAAGGATATGTATATTATTTTTACCATTTGAAAGGAAACACTTTGAAGTTTGTGGAAATGTGAAAATAATGTAGGAGAATATAACACATTAGATCTAGTAAAAGATAATACAAACAAAAAAACGTGTTTTCTATACATTTTTTCGTTCCATCATCTTTGAAATGCAAGAGAAAGGCCATACATTGAGATAGGATCCTAGGTGAAAATGTAGATGTTGTCCACGAGATGGCAGCAGTGTGTGTCCAAAGTCTCAGACTGATCCAGTGAATAATTACTTCACTACACAATATTTTGTATCAAGTCTGCCAGGAGTTTGCCCAAATGTTCAGAATTGGTCAATTTATACATGTTCCAGTACATAACTATAGAGAACATACTAAAATGCTATGGTAATAAACCATGTAAGTTTACACACATCCAGTAATGTCATACATGATGGATCATTAGCTTCCCTACAGAAAATACACTAACCTTCACACGTCTAGATGGCCGGGGGGGGGGGGGGGGGGGGGGGGGATTCCTAAATTTTAATATAAAAATAGATTTTATCAAACAAAACTATGCTAAATTTTACCTCTGGGACCCTCAAGATGACAAATCAGAGCCAGATTACTGAATGTAAGTACATTATTTACCTACAGAGGTGAATGTATCAAACCAGTTGCTGTGATAAAAGTGTTATGTTGTTGTGTACTATCCTCAAACAATAGCGTGGTATTTTTCTGCTCTAATAGTTACTGTAAATTGGACACTTGAGTTAGATTAACAAGAATTGATGCGTTCTGCCCTTATAAGACATGTCTATATCCCAGAGTTGGCTGTTGTTTACAATGTCATTCTAGTCACTTTAACTGTCCCGGTTTAGGGACACCGATCCCGTAGAGGCTGCGTTTGATCTTGACCGACCCAAACTGAGGAGGAGTCTACAATGTTCAGAAGTGATTTCACCAGTTATTTCCAGTATTCAGGGTTCACTCAAACATCGCTTTAAGCTTTGTTTTACTATTGACAGTTAAAGTTGATTTCAGGATTGTATGTCGATTCGTTTCAGTCTCAATTCAAACTTCTCGCCGCCAGCTCTATAATCTGTCTCCTGTCGTAAGAAGACGGTGACGAAGGACATCATTGCTACTTAACGTGGATCCAAGTTCAGTTTTAAAATCACCCGGGATCATTGGCATAGAGTTATCCGGGCGTTTCTGACTGGTCTTGGAACTGTGACAAAGGGCAGCCTTGGCTCGATGGGATACAGTCAGTATTGATTCTGTCAACACAGACAGATATATCCTGTTTTTTAACCTTAAACTCACTATCGTACTTGATGTCCTGAATACAAAGTGTTATGTTTAGAGAGAGAGAGAGAGAGAGAGAGAGAGAGAGAGAGAGAGAGAGAGAGAGAGAGAGAGAGAGAGAGAGAGAGAGAGAGAGAGAGAGAGAGAGAGAGAGAGAGAGAGAGAGAGAGAAAACATATTAAAGGGGGGAATCTTTAGTTCACACAGGACACCAGATAAGACTATAGGACAGACTGGCACAACACTTTGTACCCCTCCTAGGGACGGAAGAGCACTAGTAAGCCAGTGACTCAGCCCTCATAATAGGGTCAGAAGCAGAGAATCCCAGTGGGGAGCCGACCAGGCAGTAAGGGTGGTTCATCACTCCAGTGCCTTGTCATTCACCTTCGCACCCCGGGGCCAGACTACATTCAATCATAGGACCTAATGAAGAGATGAGTCTTCAGTAAAGACTTAAAGGTCAAGACTGAGTGTGCGTCTCTCACATGGGTAGGCAGACCATTCCATAAAAATGGAGCTCTATAGGAGAAAGCCCTGCCTCCAGCTGTTTGCTTAGAAATTCTAGGGACAATAAAGAGGCCTACATCTTGTGACCGTAGCGTACATGTATGTATGTACGGCAGGACCAAATCGGAGAGATAGGTAGGAGCAAGTCCATGTAATGCTTTGTAGGCTAGCAGTAAAACCTTGAAATCAGCCCCAGCCTTAACAGGAAGCCAGTGTAGGGAGGCTAGCGCTGGAGTAATATGATCAGATTTTTTGGTTCTAGCCAAGATTCTAGCAGCCGTGTTTAGCACTAACTGAAGTGTATTTAGTGCTTTATCCGGGTAACCAGAAAGTAGGGAATTGCAGTATTCTAATTTAGAAGTGACAAAAGTATTGATTAACTTTTCTGCATCATTTTTTTGGGGGAAAAAAATCAGATTTTTTAAATGTTACGAATATGAGAAAAAAACAGCCCTTGAAATATTCTTGATATGTTCGTCAAAATAGAGATCAGGGATCAGAGTAACGCCAAGGTCCTTCACAGTTTTATTTGAGATCACTGTACAACAATTAAGATTAATTTTCAGATCAAACGACTTCCTTATGTCATAAACAAAGGCTTCCAGGGTAGAGAATTTTGGGGCTTCACCATGTTTCATCCAAATGTACAGTTGTGTGTCGTCCGCATAGCAGTGAAAGTAGACATTGTGTTTCCCAATGACATCACAAAGAGGTAGAATATATAGTGAAAACAATAGTGGTCCTAAAACGTAACCTTGAGGAACACCGAAACGTACAATTGATTTGTAAGATGACAAAACATCCACAGAGACGAACTGATAACTTTCTGACAGATAAGATCTAAACCAGGCCAGAACTTGTCCTGCGCAACAGCTTTTTCAAAAACAATTGAGAGGAATGGGAGATTTGATATATAATAATAATAATAATAAGCCAGTAGTTTAGTTGGAATAGGATCCAGTAGGCAGCCGGAAGGTTTAGAAGCCAATACTATTTTCATGAATGTCAAGAGATACAGGACTAAAAAACTTGAGTTTCTCCATTGATTGTAGGTCTTGGAAGTGTGCAGCCTCAGGACAACTAAGTTTTGGAGAAATATGCAAATTCAAAGAGGAGTCCATAATTTGCTTTCTAATGATTATGACATGTTCATCAAAGAAGCAGCAATGAGGCCTCTTCGATATTGCACGGTACTGTCTTTCCAAGCTAGTCGGAAGACTTCCAGTTTGGCGGAGGGACATTTCCATTCACATTTTCTTGAAGCTTGCTTGCTTTAGGGCTTGGGAATGTTCTGTACACTAGAGAGCTAATTTCTTGTGACAAATGTTTTTGGTTTTTAGAGGTGCGTCTGCATCAAGGTTAAATTTAGACCCTTGGTTTGCTGGTTAACTGATTATTGTAGCTATAAACAGTGATTGAGTAGGCTGCATAGATTCCATGACTAGAAGCTTGAAAGAAGAAAACGCAGTCATTTAGGGGGCGGGGGGTAAATTGAAATTTGCTGTCGTAAATGTTAGCAACACCTCCACCTTTGCGGGATGTGCGGTGTATATGGCCACTAGTGTAACAAGGAGGAGAGGCCTCATTTAAAACATGTAAAATGGTTGAAAAATAATCAGTCTTGAGCCGTGTTTCAGTCAGACCAATCACATCAAGGTTATGATCAGTGATTAGTTCATTAACTATGACTGCCTTGGAAGTGAGGGCTCTAACATTAATTAGCCCTATTTTGAGATGTGAGATATTGTTACAATCTCTTTCAATATTGACATGAATGGAGGTCTTTATTCCAGTGAGATTGCTAAGGCGAACACTGCCATGTTTAGTTTTGCCTGACCTAGATCGAAGCACAGACACAGTCTCCATGGGGAAAGCTGAAATGACTACACTGACTCCACTAAGCTGGCAGGCTGGCTAACAGCCTGCTGCCTGGCCTGCACCCTATCTCATTGTGGAGCTAGAGGAGATAGAGCCATGTCTATGTTGATAGATAAGATGAGAGCACCCGTCCAGCTTGGATGGAGTCCGTCACTCCACAGCAAGACAGGCTTGGTCCTGTTTGTGGGAGAGTCCCAGAAAGAAGGCCAGTTAACTACAAATTCTTTATTTTGGGTACGGTAGAAAAGAGTTTTCAACCAGCGATTGAGTTGTCAGAGACTGCTGTAGAACTCATCCCTCATCATTGGTGCCGACGTGGATACCAATGCTAGCTCGTCTGGGCTGGCAGCCTTGCGAGGGTTAACACGCTTAAATGTCTTACTCACGTCGGCCACGGAGAAGGAGAGCCCACAGTCCTTGGCAGTGGGCCGTGTTGGTGACACTGTGTTATCCTCAAAGCGGGTGAAGATGGTGTTTAGCTTGGCCGGGAGCAAGACGTCGGTGTCGAGACGTGGCTGGTTTTCTTTTTGTAGTCTGTGATTGTCTGTAGACCCTGCCACATACGTCTCGTATCTGAGCCGTTGAAATACGACTCCACTTTGTCTCTATACTGACGCTTTGCCTGTTTGATTGCCTTGCGGAGGGAATAACTACACTGTTTGTTTTCTGACATATTCCTAGTCACCTTGCCATGGTTAAATGCGGTGGTTCACGCTTTCAGTTTTGCACGAATGCTGCCGTCTATCCACGGTTTTTGGTTAGGGTAGGTTTTAATAGTCACAGTGGGTACAACATCTCCTATACACTCCCTGATAAACTCATTCACCGTATCAGTATATTTGTAAATATTATTCTCGGAAGCTATCCGGAACATATCCTAGTCCGCGTGATCAAAACAATCTTGAAGCGTGGATTCCGATTGGACAGACCAGCGTTGAATAGTCCTTAGCACAGGTACTTACTGTTTGAGTTTCTGCCTATAGGAAGGGAGGAGCAAAATGGAGTCGTGATCAGATTTGCCAAAAGGAGGGCAGGGGAGGGCCTTGTGGGTAGTTGGAGTAGCAGTGGTCGAGTGTTTTAGCAACGTGAGTACTACAGTCAATGTGTTTGAACTTTGGCAGCCTTTTCCTCAAATTTGCTTTGTTAAAATCCCCAGCTACAATAACTGCGGCCTCAGGATATGTGGTTTCCAGTTTGCATAAAGTCCAGTGAACTTGTTTGAGGGCTGTCATGGTATCGGCTTGAGGGGAGATATACACCTCTGTGACTATAACAGAAGAGAATTATCTTGGGAGATAATATGGTCGGCATTTGATTGTGAGGTATCCTAGGTCGGGTGAACAAAAGGACATGAGTTCCTGTATGTTATCACAATCACAACATGAGTCGTTAATTATGAAACATACACCGCCCCCCCCCCCCCCCCCCCCCCCCCCCCCCCCCCCCCCCCCCCCCCCCCCCCCCCTTCCCGGAGAGATATTTATTCCTGTCTGCGCGATGAACTGAGAACCCAACTGACTGGGCCGACTCAGCCAGTATATCCCGAGAGAGCCATGTTTCCGTGAAACAGAGTATGTTACAATCTCTGATGTCTCTCTGGAAAGAGACCCTCGCCCTGAACTCGTCAACTTTATTATCCAGAGATTGAACATTAGTGAGTAGTATACTCGGAAGCGGTAGGTGGTGTGCGCGCCTCCTAAATCGGACTAGAAGACCACTCCGAATACCTCTCCTCCGCTGGCGGTGTTTTGGGTCGGCCTCTGGAATCAGTTATATTGCCCTGGGGGGTGCGAACAAAGGATCCGTTTCGGGTTATGTTAATAACTCAGGAGCACAGCTAGTAGCCCCCTAAATTAGACTCCTCCTTTCTTATTGTCAGTTTAATCCGGTGAGGCCTAAATAGGTCTTGTTACCGCCCTCCCCCCCCCCCCCTCCATCCCTCCCCCGCCCCACGCTATTCTGGTTAAATCTCAGCAGGCGGCCAGGGTTCCCATAGTAGCCTAGAGGTCTAACACAAACTTCTATGTGTAACTACCCTGATCGCCGGCCCATGGTCTTATGTGTAATTCAGGTCACATGGTGGTCTAGCCCCCTATAGGGTCCTTTATGTGTATTATCATATACATTTTCCAGTAGCCAGGGTAGGCCTATAGACTTGTGGTTCCACTGTGTGTTCCTAACTGAACTATTTCCCTGTATTTGAGTTTAATCAGAGGCCCATCGGTAGCCACCAAACTACTATTTTTTGTATTCGTAACCCTACTTAGATGCGGAATTCCCCAACTTCTTTCTGCCCACTGTGCTGTTGATATTGCCAGGCTGGCCGTTCCCATAGCCTTTTTTAAGACCAAGGTAGCCTTATTTTAGACGCCCCTCTACTTTTACTCTTTAGTTTTCTCAGGTGTTTTCCGTTTTTGTTTAATTCTTTCAGGGTAGCCTAGTTAGACCTACCTTTCATGTTCTGTTTATAACATCAAGGTTTTCTCATTTAAGTCCTATAGACCTACTTCTATGTGTAATCAGGCCAGGTAGACTATAGGTCTAACTATATGTGTAATCAGGGCCAGGTAGCCTATAGACCCACTTCTTATGTGTAATCAGGGCAGGGTAGCCTAAGGTCTAATTCTATGTGTATATCAGGTAGCCTATAGACCTACTTCTATGTGTAATCAGGTAGCCTATAGGTCTACTTCTATGTGTAATCAGGTAGCCTATAGACCTACTCTATGTGGAATCAGGCCAGCGTAGCATATAGGACCCACTTCTATGGGTAATCAGGCAGGTAGCCTATAGACCCACTTCTATGTGTAATCAGGCCAGGGAGCCTATAGACCTACTCTATGTGTAACCAGGCAGGTAGCTCTAGGTCTACTCTTTTAGTGTAATCAGGTAGCCTATAGGTCTACTTCTATGTGTAATCAGGCCAGGTAGCCTATAGACCCACTTCTATGTGTAATCAGGTATCCTATAGACCTACTTCTATGTGTAATCAGGCCAGGTAGCCTATAGACCTACTTCTATGTATAATCAGGCCAGGTAGCCTATAGACCTACTTCTATGTGTAATCAGGCCAGGTAGCCTATAGACCACTTTGATGGTAATCAGGCCAGGTAGCCTATAGGTCTACTTCTATGTGTAATCAGGTAGCCTATAGGTCTACTTCTATGTGTAATCAGGCCAGGTAGCCTATAGACCCACTTCTATGTGTAATCAGGTAGCCTATAGGTCTACTTCTATGTGTAATCATGGCCAGGTAGCCTATAGACCCACTTCTATGTGTAATCAGGTAGCCTATAGGTCTACTTATATGTGTAATCAGGCCAGGTAGCCTATAGACCCACTTCTATGTGTAATCAGGTAGCCTATAGACCTACTTCTATGTGTAATCAGGGCCAGGTAGCCTATAGACCCACTTCTATGTGTAATCGGGCAGGTAGCTATAGGTCTACTTCTAGGTAACAGGTGCCTATAGACCTACTTCATGTTGTAATCAGGCCAGGTAGCCTATAGGGTCTACTTCTATGTGTAATCAGGTAGCTATAGCCTACTTATATGTGTAATCAGTAGTATAAGGCCTACTCTAAGGTAAATCAGGTAGCCTATAGACCTACTTCTAGTGTAATCAGGCCAGGTAGCTATGACCTATCTATGTGTAATCAGGTAGCCTATAGACCTACTTCTATGTGTAATCAGGCCAGGTAGCCTATAGACCTACTTCTATGTGTAATCAGGCCAGGTAGCCTATAGACCCACTTCTATGTGTAATCAGGTAGCCTATAGACCTACTTCTATGTGTAATCAGGGCCAGGTAGCCTATAGGTCTACTTCTATTTGTAATCAGGTAGCCTATAGGCCTACTTCTATGTGTAATCAGGTAGTCTATAGGCCTACTTCTATGTGTAATCAGGCCAGGTAGCCTATAGACCTACTTCTATGTGTAATCATGTAGCCTATATACCTACTTCTATGTGTAATCAGGCCAGGTAGCTATAGACCTACTTATATGGTAATCAGGTAGCCTATAGCCTACTTCTATGTGTAATCAGGCCAGGTAGCCTATAGGTCTACTTCTATGTGTAATCAGGCCAGGTAGCCTATAGGCCTATTCTATGTGTAATCAGGCAGTAGCCTATAGACCACTTCTATGTGTAATCAGGGCCAGGTAGCCTATATACCTACTTCTATGTGTAATCAGGCCAGGTAGCCTATAGACCTACTTCTATGTGTAATCAGGGCCAGTAGCCTATAGGCACCTTCTATGTGTAATCAGGGCCAGGTAGCCTATAGGTCTACTTCTATGTGTAATCAGGCCAGGTAGCCTATAGGCCTACTTCTATGTGTAATCAGGCCAGGTAGCCTATAGACCTACTTCTATGTGTAATCAGGTAGCCTATAGACCTACTTCTATGTGTAATCAGGTAGCCTATAGACCTACTTCTATGTGTAATCAGGCCAGGTAGTCTATAGACCTACTTCTATGTGTAATCAGGCCAGGTAGCCTATAGACCTACTTCTATGTGTAATCAGGTGGCCTAAAGACCTACTTCTATGTGTAATCAGGCCAGGTAGCCTATAGACCTAATTCTATGTGTAATCAGGTAGCCTATAGACCTACTTCTATGTGTAATCAGGGCCAGGTAGCCTATAGACCTACTTCTATGTGTAATCAGGGCCAGGTAGCCTATAGACCCACTTCTATGTGTAATCAGGCCAGGTAGCCTATAGGCCTACTTCTATGTGTAATCAGGCCAGGTAGCCTATAGACCTACTTCTATGTGTAATCAGGCCAGGTAGCCTATAGACCTACTTCTATGTGTAATCAGGCCAGGTAGCCTATAGGTCTACTTCTATGTGTAATCAGGTAGCCTATAGGTCTACTTCTATGTGTAATCAGGCCAGGTAGCCTATAGGCCTACTTCTATGTGTAATCAGGGCCAGGTATCTGGGAATTTGGTTAGAAGACCATTTGTAGAAGACTGCTTGCTAGAAGGTTAATTTTGAAGTGTTGCATTTTGATTCAAGTCAAGACAAATATCTACATATTTTGGAATGTCGAATGTTGATGTCGGGAGACTGCCATCACAGAAAAGGGGAACAGACCACTTTTTCCTGTCAGTTGACTTAAACGAATCACGACGTGGCATAGTAGCGCATCAACAGTGACAACGGTCGGCTGCTATTGAAGTGACTGTCAAAATCCATAATAAACCGTCCTGAAATTGTCACCAGCGCGTGACAGAAATCTAAAAAGGCTCCAGACCTGCAGCGGACAAACACAATAGATTGACTGACGAATTGATTGGAATGATCGATAGGAAGCAGACGAACCCGTTTTTCCGATGGGTATAATGTGGGTGCCCGGCTTTGAGGTGGAGGTGGGCATGCTGCTGTAGGACAAGATGGTGGGCTTGCCCCCAACGGTGCCCCCGGCCTTGGAAGTGGTGATGATGGTGGTGGGCGTACCGTCGGCTGACGTCACCAGCTTCAGGATAGTACCCGCCGGGAGAGGACCCTTCGTCTGGGGGGGAACAGGAAGAAGAGAGAGGGGTCAGAGGTGAAGACGAGAGGTGGAAGCTGACGGACATCATGCTACACTTTGTGAAATAGAGCCACCACCTTGTAGTTGGTGTAATATCCGTCGAGATGGATTATACCGCCTGTTGTTCTATGCATAAAACCAACAAGCACGAACCATTCTTTTGCACCCCAGTATCTCTACTTGCACATCATCATCTGCACATCTATCACCCCAGTGTTAATTTGATCAATTGTAATTACTTCGCTACTATTGGCCTATTTATTGCCTTACCTCCTCACGCCATTTGCAGACACTGTATATAGACTTATTTTTCTATTGTGTTATTGACCGTACGTTTGTTTATTTCATGTGTAACTCTGTGTTGCTGTTTTTGTCGCACTGCTTTGCTTTATCTTTGGCCAGGTCGCAGTTGTAAATGAGAACTTTTCTCAACTGGCCGACCTGGTTTAATAAAGGTGAAATAAAATACATTTCAGCTTGGTAGACAGTTGGGAGACTCGTTCTCTATACGTCAGAACATATACGAGATCTGTTTCCACAGGATCTCACAGGGACTATGGATAAGAATCAGCTGTCGATGTGAATTCACCAATAAGTTGATCGTTGTGTACTGTCCTGTAGTTACACAACTACAGGTACCACTGTCCTGTAGTTACACAACTAAATGTATTACTGACCTGTACTGTATTACTGGCCTCTATTGTATAACTAAACCTGTATTACTGTCCTGTATTGTATAACTAAATGTACCACTGGCCTGTATTGTATAACTAAATGTATTACTGGCCTGTATTGTATAACTAAATGTATTACTGGCCTGTATTGATACTAAACTGTATTACTGATGCCTGTATTGTATAACTAAATGTATTATGACCTGTGTTGTATAACTAAATGTATTACTGACCTGTATTGTACTAACTAATGTATTACTGACCTGTATTGTATAACTAAATATGTATTACTGCCTGTATTGTATAACTAAATGTATTACTGAGCCTGTATTGTATAACTAAATGTACCATGTCCTGTATTGTATAACTAAATGTATTACTGACCTGTATTGTATAACTAAAATGTATTAATGGCCTGTATTGTATAACTAACTGTATTACTGACCTGTATTGTATAAACTAAATGTATTACTGACCTGTATTGTATAACTAATGTATGACTGAACTGTATTGTATAAAAACTATATCTGTATGTATACTAAACTCGTATTACTGCTGTATTGTATAACTAAACCTGTATTACTGACCTGTATTGTATAACTAAATGTACCACTGTCCTGTATTTGTATAACAAAATGTATTACTGTCCTGTATGTATAACTAAAATGTATTACTGACCTGTTATTGTATAAACTAAATGTATTACTGACCTGTATTGTATAACTAAATGTATCACTGTCCTGTATTGTATAACTAAATGTATTACTGGCCTGTATTGTATAACTAATGTATACTGGCTGTATTGTCTATAACTAACCTTGTTGTCACTGACCTGTATTGTATAACTAAATGTATTACTGACCTGTATTGTATAACTAAATGTATTACTGACCTGTACTGTACCACGGTCCTGTATTGTATAACTAAATGTATCACGGTCCTGTATTGTATAACAAAATGTATTACTGACCTGTATTGTATAACTAAACCTGTATTACTGACCTGTATTGTATAACTAAATGTACCACTGTCCTGTATTGTATAACAAAATGTATTACTGACGCGTATTGATAAATAAAAATGCTATTTAATGGA
>NC_052322.1:42730150-42992421 GCF_016432855.1 Salvelinus namaycush
GTTATGTTTATTTTTTTATTTTTTATTTTTATTTATTTTTTATATTTTATTTGGTATCTTATTTTTATATTCTATTTTTTTGTGTCTGAATCAGGATATTTTATGTGGGGCTTTTGAATTTTTTTTTAGTTTATTTTGTTGATTTTTATAGTTTTTTTTTCGGTCGCAGTGCTGGAAGGGCTGGTGAGTTACCGCTGCTCTGATGTCCAATAGTTCTTCCTGGCCTTATGTAATAACATCAAAAAAAATCTGAGCTAATAATGTAAGAAATAATACATGAAAAAAACAAAATAGGGCAAAGTTTCCTAAGAGCTAGAAGCACAGCAGCCATCTCTGTCGGCGCCATTGAGAGTGAACTCAGAGTGAGCTCAGTGCTAGATCTTGAGTCACTTGTGTGTCCAAATGGCACCCTATTCCCTATAGTGCCTTTGGGCCCTGGTCAAAAGTTGTGCACTAAATAGGGAATAGGGTGCCTTTTGGGAGACAACCAACATAATGAGTTTGTGAGGGTCTGAGAAAGAACATTGCCATTCACTGGGTGTTCCATTCCATCTGTGCTCCATTCCAGTGAGGTGTTCCATTAATTCAACTAAGAGGTGCAACCAGGAAATAATAAAGTAGCACACTTCAGTCAGTATCTGACGTGTTGAACAGAGTTTACTATTTGTACCCATTTTTAGCTCACTAAAGGAGTATGTCTGCTTTCATCAAGAGAACAGCTAGCCCTGACTCATTGATGTAAGTCCACCCTCTGTGCCTCTATAGACAGCATAGTGCGCATGCATGCATGTACACACACACACACACACACGTGCGCACACACACACATACACACACGCGCACACACACATGCGCACACACACACACGCACGCACACACACACACACACATGCGCACACACACACACACACACACTTTCTTTTTTCTGTTTATGTGTGTGTGTGCTTCCAAGTGTGAGGATCAGCAGCAGAGAAGCAACTGAACAGTAATTAGTAGCCTGTCATTCCAGATCTCCGTGGAGACGGTTGTGTGTTGTGTTCCATCTACACCTTCAGCGAGTGATCACACAGACACTGGGGAGTAGGAGGCATGTCTATGACTTTCATTACACTACTTTACAACAAACCACAATAACACACACACACACACACACACACACACACAAACACACACACACACACACACGGGTGCTCTGGTAGCTGCTAATAACCACAATAACACACACACACACACACACTGTCTGGTGCTCTGGTAGCTGCTAATAACCACAGTAACACACAAACACATTCTAAGCCCCTCTACTTCTGTTATTTGAGCACAAACCACTGTTTTTATTTTATGTTTGCACAACCACAACAGCAATCCCACTGATTCTAGTTTTGATCCCACTAAGAACAGAAGACAGTAGTAATCAAAGCACGACAAGTTGGCCCCACGTCGTGCAGTAAATGGTTGAAGTATAAAGGCCATGGGGCAAAGACGTCACCATGGATGGAAACATACAGCCTCGGAGACAGAAACAATAACAGCTATCAGCTTGTGGAAAGGCAGAGACAGTGGCACACTTGGTTTTTTCTTTTGTCATAGGGAAAATTGATTTTATTTTCACATGCCTACATGATACATGATATCAACTGCAATGCTTTATTAAGACACACAACATCTGACAGTTTCACTGCGTTTCATTCACCAAAATCGACCGTTCAACTTTACAAACTGCACCAGATACACAGGTCCATACAAACCATCCGACCCATGACGAGAACCCCATAGAATTAGAATGAGAATCTTAGAATCATGCTAATTCTATGGAGAATATTATAATCATTCTAATTCTCATTGTAATCATTCCAGAAACCAGCTTAGAAACCAGCCTATGATTCAGTTCACCCCTGCTAAAACACAACAGTAAAAGTGGAAAAGGAGGCTGTATAGGTAGATAAAGATAAAGCTGGAATCCTTAATTGAAACAATAACAACGGGTCACCCCGTCTGTGTTTTGGTATACAGCTGAGAGATGAGGCTGGAGAAATGTAACCACTCTCAAATTCATAGACAGAGCTACGGTATGGACACAAGGACTGACCATCCATGATATCAACATTATAGTTTGAACCATGTTTTGAGACTATATAGTGTTTGTTTACATTGACTTTGTTTTACAAACATTGGAGTATAACAACTTCATATATTGTGTTCTGATGGGGTACGAGAGTTGAACTAATCTCACGAGGCATTTACAAGTTATATTCTTCAAGAATCATTCATTTGTAAGTCCAAAAATGGATGTAGCAACTAAGGATTCTAGATTTAAATTATCAAAATAAAATTATCTTCATATAATGTAATATATTGTTACTAAATGTGCAGATAATCCATTTTCTAGAGGGGTTTTCTACAGGATTAAGTCACTAGGCCTATACTGTGCTACATACAACTGTGCTTCTATATACAGACTTTTGTGTCAGAGGAGTCAAAATAGGGATATAAATTAAATTAAAATACATTTCAATAAAACGTTACTTTTTAAAATAGTAAACACAAGGCAACTATGGTAGACCAAGAGATATATATTAAGACACCACGTGAAAGAAAACACACTCTCTTTGGCTTGCGTCGCAAATCCCACTCTCAAAACACACTCTCCTTGGCTGCGTCCCAAATCCCACTCTCAAAACACACTCTCCTTGGCTCGCGTCCCAAATCCCACTCTCAAAACACACTCTCCTTGGCTGCGTCCCAAATCCCACTCTCAAAACACACTCTCCTTGGCTTGCGTCCCAAATCCCACTCTCAAAACACACTCTCCTTGGCTTGCGTCCAAATCCCATCTCAAACACACTCTCCTTGGCTTGCGTCCCCAATCCCATCTCAAAACACACTCTCCTTGGCTTGCGTCCCAAATCCCACTCTCAAAACACACTCTCTTTGGCTGCGTCCCAAATCCCACTCTCAAAACACACTCTCTTTGGCTGCGTCCCAAATCCCACTCTCAAAACACACTCTCCTTGGCTTGCGTCCCAAATCCCACTCTCAAAACACACTCTCTTTGGCTGCATCCCAAATCCCACTCTCAAAACACACTCTCCTTGGCTTGCGTCCCAAATCCCACTCTCAAAACACAACAGGGTGCCATTTGAGAAGCAACCTTTTTCCACCTTACATGCCGACTAAACAGGGCACGCTGGCTATAAACCGGGCACGCCGACTAAACAGGGCACGCTGGCTATAAACCGGGCACGCTGACTAAACAGGGCACGCTGGCTATAAACCGGGCACGCCGACTAAACAGGGCACGCTGGCTATAAACCAGGCACGCTGACTAAACAGGGCACGCTGGCTATAAACCGGGCACGCCGACTAAACAGGGCGCGCTGGCTATAAACCGGGCACGCTGGCTATAAACCGGGCACGCTGGCTATAAACCGGGCACGCTGACTAAAACGCGGTACGCTGACTAAACTGGGCACGCGCGTGCCTTCGATTTTGTCTATCCACACCAGACACGATCAGGACACACAGGTTGAAATATCAGAAAGAACTCCTGAACCAAATATATTCATTTGGAGAACAGGTCAAAACACATACGAAACATTCATGGACATTTAGCTAGCTAGCTTGCTGTTGCTAGCTCATTTTGTCATGGGATATAAACATTGGGTTGTTATTTTACTTGAAATGCACAAGGTCCTTTTTTTTGTTGCTGGATCTTTGTAGAATATCGGCCCATTTTGAGTCAAACAAAATAGTGTGTTCTCTACTCTGACAATAAATCCACAGATAAAAGGGGAAACCTAGTTAGTGTCTAGTAATCTCTCCTAGTTCAGTTCTCTTCTTCTGTGGATTTTATATGGTGGTTGGCTACCAACTTTAAGGTGCATTACTACAACCATCTGGACTGGAGTGTGGACCTCAGTTCACCCAATATGCTCCTAAAAACCAATGAGGAGATGGAAGAGGCGGGACTTGCAGCGTGTCAAGCGTCTAAAAAAGAACCAAAGTTTTATTTTAGCGCCTGGCTAGCAGACGCTCGTTGTGCGCGCGAGCAGTTTGGACGAAATGACTGAATAACATGTATGTGTACATTTATTTTTGCAACGTTCGAGCACGTTACGCGGCTGGTGTGGTCAGCATGTTAGATACATGTACAATGACTATCAAACAACCAAGATCTTAAAAATAACCAAGATCTTAAAGAACCAAGATTGGCGTTTTAGGAACAAAATCTAAGTCTCATCACATTACTCCATCACTTTGACATTAAGTACGACTGGAACGGGCAGATGATGTCAGAGCGTGTGCAGATATGGATCTTAACAATGCATTTACTAACAATGTTGATGATGCATTTAGCAATGATGATGTTGATAAAATCTCTTTTAATCTGTTATGGCCGCCCACATTTTTGGTCCCCTTTTTCAACCAGCAAATGTATTGTCAAAGAAATACAATAGCATTTATATATTATTTGCAAGACACTTTTGTTTGTGAAAAGACATGTAGTGTGAGCTTCTTCAGTCACATGCTAAATCTTGGCTAGTGTCTGACTGCATCTCAAGGCATTTTTTTACATTGGTATTTATCTTTATTTTTGTACAACGACTTAAAGACACTGTGTTTGTGAACAGTAGTGTGAGCTTTAATAGTCACATGCTACTACTGTCTGCATGTTGACTCTCCTCTTCCTGAACCAGAACTGTTTGCGTACTGTACTGTAATAGAAAAACATGATTTTAAATTTTCTTTCATACATTATTTTTATTCTTTCTATAAGGATTTGCAAGATACTTTGTTTGTGAAAGGAAAATAGCGTGAGCTTTCATAGTCACATGCCACTGCTTGACTACGGCCTGTCTGTTGACTGGCGTGACACCAGGCAGAGACCAACCTGTTTTAACTTTTACTTTAATCAAAACAAAGCTGGACTTGCTGGGAACAACGACTCCTAGTTCCAATCCCACTGTAGACTGTTAACAGTCACTTTTATTTATTTATTTTATTTTACCTTTATTTAACTAGGCAAGTCAGTTAAGAACAAATACTTATTTACTATGACAGCCTAGGAACAGTGGGTTAACTGTCTTGTTCAGGGGCAGAACGACAGATTTTTGCCTTGTCAGCTCGGAAATTCGCTCTAGCAACTTTTTGGTTACTGACCCAACGCTCTAACCACTAGGCTACCTGCCCAACGCTCTAACCACTAGGCTACCTGCCCAACGCTCTAACCACTAGGCTACATGCCCAACGCTCTAACCACTAGGCTACCTGCCGCCCCATGCAACAGTGCAACTCCACATTTCTGTTGTATTTTAGTTAGTCAATATTTACCAATTACGCTTCATTGATGAAAGACTGCAGCATTTTTTACAGACACATCAAATATTGTTTCTGGTCTCAGGACTCGAATCCTTCACAAATAGTAGCAATTTCTTGAAAATACCATTTGGAAATATTGCTGCTTGATTGAAACTCAAAGTATTTCCAGAAGATATTCAAAACCCTCCTCAACTTTAGATGTGTCCCTTAACATTAAGCTCACTGATGCTATTTTACTTCATGGTACATTATATAGAGCTAGATCATGCAATACAATACATGCTAAATGCTTGGAAACAGACAGATGTGTGTACATACATAACTATACCTCCTAAAGCATCAGATAGACGTATTCTACAACAGAGTTTGGGTACTGTGTACTTGACAGAAAGACAAGAGTTCTTCTTCCAGAACCTTCCGGAAGGAGCCGAACCTTCATCTCAGTTAGAGGAAGGAGGGACCTAGACCTGAAGCTCCGCCCCATGTCCTTCAGTGCTGCATCCTTGTTCACGTGCAATTCTCCTTCATCGACCAATCAACTTCTTCAGGTCAGAGTGGTGATTTCTGGTTGGGCATAGTTCCCAGTATCGACCAATCAACTTCTTCAGGTCAGAGTGGTGATTTCTGGTTGGGCATAGTTCCCAGTAGCTGCCAGGATGTCTTTACAGCTCTCTGTAACAGAGAAACATAAAGGGTGGAAATTAGAGACATGAAAGTCAAAACAATGTTCTGTGTATGTATGGCGTGACAATGATGGAAGAGTTGGCAACACCACTGGATGAAGGATAATATAACGTTCATTCAATATTGGGACTTTGAGCCAAATATCCTATACATTATGGGATCAGAAATCCATTGCCAACCATAGTGGTAAAGGCATGAATACATACTGCGGGAGAGTGGGGGAAGTTCAGCCATGTTTACATCAGCATCAGGCCTGTATTGTATAACTAAATGATTACTGACCTGTATTGTATAACTAAATGTATTACTGTCCTGTATTGTATAACTAAATGTATTACTGTCCTGTATTGTATAACTAAATGTATTACTGTCCTGTATTGTATAACTAAATGTATTACTGTCCTGTATTGTATAACTAAATGTATTACTGACCTGTATTGTATAACTAAATGTACCACTGTCCTGTATTGTATAACTAAATGTATTACTGTCCTGTATTGTATAACTAAATGTATTACTGACCTGTATTGTATAACTAAATGTACCACTGTCCTGTATTGTATAACTAAATGTATTACTGACCTGTATTGTATAACTAAATGTACCACTGTCCTGTATTGTATAACTAAATGTATTACTGACCTGTATTGTATAACTAAACCTGTATTACTGACCTGTATTGTATAACTAAACCTGTATTACTGACCTGTATTGTATAACTAAACCTGTATTACTGACCTGTATTGTATAACTAAATGTATTACTGACCTGTATTGTATAACTAAATGTACCACTGTCCTGTATTGTATAACAAAATGTATTACTGGCCTGTATTGTATAACTAAATGTATTACTGACCTGTATTGTATAACTAAATGTATTACTGACCTGTATTGTATAACTAAATGTATTACTGTCCTGTATTGTATAACTAAACCTGTATTACTGTCCTGTATTGTATAACTAAACCTGTATTACTGTCCTGTATTGTATAACTAAACCTGTATTACTGTCCTGTATTGTATAACTAAACCTGTATTACTGTCCTGTATTGTATAACTAAACCTGTATTACTGTCCTGTATTGTATAACTAAACCTGTATTACTGTCCTGTATTGTATAACTAAACCTGTATTACTGTCCTGTATTGTATAACTAAACCTGTATTACTGTCCTGTATTGTATAACTAAACCTGTATTACTGACCTGTATTGTATAACTAAATGTATTACTGACCTGTATTGTATAACTAAATGTATCACTGTCCTGTATTGTATAACTAAATGTATTACTGGCCTGTATTGTATAACTAAATGTATTACTGGCCTGTATTGTATAACTAAACCTGTATTACTGGCCTGTATTGTATAACTAAACCTGTATTACTGACCTGTATTGTATAACTAAATGTACCACTGTCCTGTATTGTATAACAAAATGTATTACTGTCCTGTACTGTATAACTAAATGTATTACTGACCTGTATTGTATAACTAAATGTATTACTGGCCTGTATTGTAAAACTAAATGTATTACTGACCTGTATTGTATAACTAAATGTATTACTGACCTGTATTGTATAACTAAATGTATTACTGACCTGTATTGTATAACTAAATGTATTACTGGCCTGTATTGTATAACTAAACCTGTATTACTGGCCTGTATTGTATAACTAAACCTGTATTACTGTCCTGTATTGTATAACTAAACCTGTATTACTGTCCTGTATTGTATAACTAAACCTGTATTACTGTCCTGTATTGTATAACTAAACCTGTATTACTGTCCTGTATTGTATAACTAAACCTGTATTACTGACCTGTATTGTATAACTAAATGTATCACTGACCTGTATTGTATAACTAAATGTATCACTGTCCTGTATTGTATAACTAAATGTATTACTGGCCTGTATTGTATAACTAAATGTATTACTGGCCTGTATTGTATAACTAAACCTGTATTACTGACCTGTATTGTATAACTAAACCTGTATTACTGACCTGTATTGTATAACTAAACCTGTATTACTGACCTGTATTGTATAACTAAATGTATTACTGACCTGTATTGTATAACTACATGTATTACTGGCCTGTATTGTATAACTAAATGTATTACTGGCCTGTATTGTATAACTAAACCTGTATTACTGACCTGTATTGTATAACTAAACCTGTATTACTGACCTGTATTGTATAACTAAATGTATTACTGTCCTGTATTGTATAACTAAATGTATTACTGACCTGTACTGTATTACTGACCTGTATTGTATAACTAAATGTATTACTGACCTGTATTGTATAACTACATGTATTACTGGCCTGTATTGTATAACTAAATGTATTACTGGCCTGTATTGTATAACTAAACCTGTATTACTGACCTGTATTGTATAACTAAATGTATTACTGGCCTGTATTGTATAACTAAACCTGTATTACTGACCTGTATTGTATTACTGGCCTGTATTGTATAACTAAACCTGTATTACTGACCTGTATTGTATAACTAAATGTATTACTGACCTGTATTGTATAACTAAATGTATTACTGACCTGTATTGTATAACTAAACCTGTATTACTGGCCTGTATTGTATAACTAAACCTGTATTACTGACCTGTATTGTATAACTAAATGTATTACTGACCTGTATTGTATAACTAAATGTATTACTGGCCTGTATTGTATAACTAAACCTGTATTACTGACCTGTATTGTATAACTAAATGTATTACTGGCCTGTATTGTATAACTAAATGTATTACTGACCTGTATTGTATAACTAAATGTATTACTGACCTGTATTGTATAACTAAACCTGTATTACTGACCTGTATTGTATAACTAAACCTGTATTACTGACCTGTATTGTATAACTAAACCTGTATTACTGACCTGTATTGTATAACTAAACCTGTATTACTGACCTGTATTGTATAACTAAACCTGTATTGTATAACTAAACCTGTATTACTGACCTGTATTGTATAACTAAATGTATTACTGACCTGTATTGTATAACTAAATGTATTACTGACCTGTATTGTATAACTAAATGTATTACTGGCCTGTATTGTATAACTAAACCTGTACTACTGACCTGTATTGTATAACTAAATGTATTACTGACCTGTATTGTATAACTAAACCTGTATTACTGGCCTGTATTGTATAACTAAACCTGTATTACTGACCTGTATTGTATAACTAAACCTGTATTACTGACCTGTATTGTATAACTAAATGTATTACTGACCTGTATTGTATAACTAAACCTGTATTACTGACCTGTATTGTATAACTAAACCTGTATTACTGACCTGTATTGTATAACTAAATGTATCACTGACCTGTATTGTATAACTAAATGTATTACTGGCCTGTATTGTATAACTAAACCTGTATTACTGGCCTGTATTGTATAACTAAACCTGTATTACTGACCTGTATTGTATAACTAAATGTATTACTGACCTGTATAACTAAATGTATTACTGACCTGTATTGTATAACTAAATGTATTACTGACCTGTATTGTATAACTAAATGTATTACTGGCCTGTATTGTATAACTAAACCTGTATTACTGACCTGTATTGTATAACTAAATGTATTACTGGCCTGTATTGTATAACTAAATGTATTACTGACCTGTATTGTATAACTAAATGTATTACTGACCTGTATTGTATAACTAAACCTGTATTACTGACCTGTATTGTATAACTAAACCTGTATTACTGACCTGTATTGTATAACTAAACCTGTATTACTGACCTGTATTGTATAACTAAACCTGTATTACTGACCTGTATTGTATAACTAAACCTGTATTGTATAACTAAACCTGTATTACTGACCTGTATTGTATAACTAAATGTATTACTGACCTGTATTGTATAACTAAATGTATTACTGACCTGTATTGTATAACTAAATGTATTACTGGCCTGTATTGTATAACTAAACCTGTACTACTGACCTGTATTGTATAACTAAATGTATTACTGACCTGTATTGTATAACTAAACCTGTATTACTGGCCTGTATTGTATAACTAAACCTGTATTACTGACCTGTATTGTATAACTAAACCTGTATTACTGACCTGTATTGTATAACTAAATGTATTACTGACCTGTATTGTATAACTAAACCTGTATTACTGACCTGTATTGTATAACTAAACCTGTATTACTGACCTGTATTGTATAACTAAATGTATCACTGACCTGTATTGTATAACTAAATGTATTACTGGCCTGTATTGTATAACTAAACCTGTATTACTGGCCTGTATTGTATAACTAAACCTGTATTACTGACCTGTATTGTATAACTAAATGTATTACTGACCTGTATAACTAAATGTATTACTGACCTGTATTGTATAACTAAACCTGTATTACTGACCTGTATTGTATAACTAAATGTATCACTGACCTGTATTGTATAACTAAATGTATCACTGACCTGTATTGTATAACTAAACCTGTATTACTGGCCTGTATTGTATAACTAAATGTATTACTGGCCTGTACTGTATAACTAAACCTGTATTACTGGCCTGTATTGTATAACTAAACCTGTATTACTGGCCTGTATTGTATAACTAAATGTATTACTGGCCTGTATTGTATAACTAAACCTGTATTACTGACCTGTATTGTATAACTAAATGTATTACTGGCCTGTATTGTATAACTAAACCTGTATTACTGACCTGTACTGTATTACTGGCCTGTATTGTATAACTATATGTATTACTGACCTGTATTGTATAACTAAATGTATTACTGACCTGTATTGTATAACTAAACCTGTATTACTGGCCTGTACTGTATAACTAAATGTATTACTGACCTGTATTGTATAACTAAACCTGTATTACTGACCTGTATTGTATAACTAAATGTATTACTGGCCTGTATTGTATAACTAAACCTGTATTACTGACCTGTATTGTATAACTAAACCTGTATTACTGACCTGTATTGTATAACTAAATGTATTACTGACCTGTATTGTATAACTAACCCTGTATTACTGGCCTGTATTGTATAACTAAATGTATTACTGGCCTGTATTGTATAACTAAACCTGTATTACTGACCTGTATTGTATAACTAAACCTGTATTACTGACCTGTACTGTATAACTAAATGTATTACTGGCCTGTACTGTATAACTAAATGTATTACTGACCTGTACTGTATAACTAAACCTGTATTACTGACCTGTATTGTATAACTAAACCTGTATTACTGACCTGTACTGTATAACTAAACCTGTATTACTGACCTGTAGGATGTGCTGTAGGCTGGAGCCAGTCTGTCCCGTCATCGCTCCTGTCTGACCAGGTTTGGTCTGGACTACTGACATCACCTTCCCCAGGTTGGACAGGTTAGACAGCTAGAGAACAGGAAGTAGGAGAGACCGTCAGATCACAGAGGAAAGACTGGTCTAACGCCACAGGACTTTTACTATCAACATAGGTCTATTTCTATTTAACTTAATACAGCACATGACACTATGACGCTTCCACTATTTAACACCATATAACATGTGTGTATTGTTGTACTTACAAGGCTGAGGAAACTATATATTTGAAATTGGTCACATAATAAAAAGTTAATTCATTATTTTAATTCATTTATTTATGCCAGATAGCAGATGCTTTTATCCAAAGCAACTTACAATACAGTGAGTGAATACAGTACAATGCATGTTTAATATGTGACCCCAATTGGGGAGAATGGACTGTTCCACAATACAATATATGTGACCCCCGTGGGGGGAATGGACTGTTCCACAATACATGTTTAATATGTGACCCCCATGGGGGGAATGGACTGTTCCACAATACATGTTTAATATGTGACCCCCAAAGGGGGGAATGGACTGTTCCACAATACATGTTTAATATGTGACCCCCAAAGGGGGAAATGGACTGTTCCACAATACATGTTTAATATGTGACCCCCGTGGGGGGAATGGACTGTTCTACTGTACATGTTTAATATGTGACCCCCCCATGGGGAGAATGGACTGTTCTACTGTACATGTTTAATATGTGACCCCCCCATGGGGAGAATGGACTGTTCTACTGTACATGTTTAATATGTGACCCCCCCATGGGGAAAATGGACTGTTCTACTGTACATGTAAAAGACAACAGAAGGTATCCAAACTAACCCAATGCTGCACGTCCTTGCCAGACATCACTTTGTTTTGGCCCTGGTTGGCCGCAGTCAGCTTAGAACGGGGGCACAAAACAGATGCAGTGAGTCCCTGCTAAACCAGGGGTCAATAAGCTGGCCAGCTGACTTGCTTAAAACGTTATTGTTTGTTTTAAATACATTTTCTTTTGTTATGATGCTTTAAAAAACAAGCATGGATTATTTCAATAGAGTCGAACGAACAATTAAAACCGATAAATGCAGAAACCGAACCCCCCAAAAATCTTAAGTTCCTACTGAATTATAAAAAGTTATTATGTTATAAATATTTATCAGAGTTCACTGGCTAACTTAGCGATTCTACTAAGGCCACTAAACAGCCTCTGTCAGCTGTGATCTTACCAACGTGCCACCTCCCCCCAGAGTGAGGGGACTCTTAACCAGAGTGATGGTCTTGGTGACTCCTCCCACTACCGTGGTAACCACCTGGTGTTGCTGGGCAACCGTCACCGTGCCAGACTTGTGCACGGTGATGATTGGCCGATTGGGCGTTCCGGGTGTGGCGACACCTGACGTGCCCACCTGAGCCGCAGCAGTCTTCAGCATGCGGGTTGCTGGGTTACTAATCTGAGAGAAGGAACGAGACATGGAGGGGATCAGGTTTCAAATATATACTATTCTTTTTAATATAAGTAGTGCCTTTAAAGACCATATGGGCTGGGCTGGACACTTGAAATGGTGTTTCAAATACTGAATATATTTTTTCAAAGTACTCTAACATTATGCTCACAACAGAGTTCGTATATGCAGTGTATTCGGGAAAGTATTCAGACCCCTAAACGTTTTCCACATTTTATTACGTTACAGCTGTTGTTCTAAAATTTATAAAATCATTTTTTCCCTCATCAATCTACACACAATACCCCATAATGACAAAGCAAAAACAGGTTTTTCAAAATTTTTGCAAATGTATTATAAAGAGACAGGACTGTGTTGAGGCACAGATCTGGGGAAGGGTACCAAAAAATGTCTGCAGCATTGAAGATCCCCAAGAACACAGTGGCATCCATCATTCTTAAATGGAAGAAGTTTGGAACCACCAAGACTCTTCCTAGAGCTGACCGCCCGGCCAAACTGAGCAATCGGGGAGAAGGGCCTTGGTCAGGGAGGTCACCAAGAACCCGATGGTCACTGTGACAGAGCTCTAGAGTTCCTCTGTGGAGATGGGAGAACCTTCCAGAAGGACAACCATCTCCGCAGCACTCCACCAATCAGGCCTTTATGGTAGAGTGGCCAGACGGAAGCCACTTCTCAGTAAAAGGCACATGACAGCCCGCTTGGAGTTTGCCAAAAGGCACCTAAAGGACTCTCAGACCATGAGAAACAAGATTCTCTTAGGTCTGATGAAACCAAGATTGAACTCTTCACCCTACAGTGAAGCATGGTGGTGGCAGCATCCCTACGGTGAAGCATGGTGGTGGCAGCATCCCTACGGTGAAGCATGGTGGTGGCAGCATCCCTACGGTGAAGCATGGTGGTGGCAGCATCCCTACGGTGAAGCATGGTGGTGGCAGCATCCCTACGGTGAAGCATGGTGGTGGCAGCATCCCTACGGTGAAGCATGGTGGTGGCAGCATCCCTACGGTGAAGCATGGTGGTGGCAGCATTACGCGGTGGGGATGTTTTTCAGCAGAAGGACTTGGAGACTAGTCAGAATCGAGGGAAAGATGAACGGAGCAAAGTACAGAGAGATCCTTGATGAAAACCTGCTCCAGAGTGCTCAGAACCTCAGACTGGGGCGAAGGTTCACCTTCCAGCAGGACAACAACCCTAAGCACACAGCCAAGACAATGCAGGAGTGGCTTCGGGACAAGTCTGAATGTCCTTAAGTGGCCCAACCAGAGCCCGGACTTGAACATCTCTGGAGAGACCTGAAAATAGCTGTGCAGCAACGCTCCCCATCCAACCTGACAGAGCTTGAGAGAATCTGCAGAGAAGAATAGGAGAAACTCCCCAAATACAGGTGTGCTGAGCTTGTAGCGTCAAACCCAAGAAGACTTGATGCTGTAATCGCTGACAAAGGAGCTTCAACAATGTACTGCGTAAAGGGTCTGAATACTTATTTAAATGTGCTATTTTTGTTTTATTTTTTATAAACTTGCAAAAAATTCTAAAACCCTGTTTTTGCTTTGTCATTGTGGGGTATTGTGTGTAGATTGATGGGGATTTAGCAAATTTTTTCATCAATTTTAGAATAAGTCTGTAACGTAACAAATTATGGAAAAGGTGAAGGGGTCTGAATACTTTCAGAATGCACTGCAGTAGACTGATTTTTTTAAAACGCAACATGTAAAGTGTTGGTCCCATGTTTCATGAGCTGCCTGTGTGGCTGGTCTCAGACGGTTCCGCAGGCGAAGAAGCCTGCGGGATTCTCCCTCACCTTGAGACATCTGGGGCATTGTGTTGTGTGACACAACTGCACATTTTAGAGTGGCCTTTTTGATATGCCACACCGGTCAGGTTGGTGGATTATCTTGGCAAAGGAGAAATGCTCACTAACATTTGAGAGAAATAAGCTTTTTTGTGCGCATGGAATATTTCTGGGATCTTTCATTTCAGCTCATGAAACATGTGACCAACACTTTACATGTTGCGTTTATATTTTCCTTCAGAATACATTCCTATAGCACCTACAGCATGGTTGATACATTACTTCATTCCAAGTGGTACGGTAGGTAGTGTGGATATTGGTCAAATATACACATACCTACTACAAAAAAAAGAACACTACAAATCACTCTAGTGAGCCAGCCAGCAGACTTTATAAATGACAGCAGACTGAGGTTTACACAGAGACACAGAGACAGAGAGAGAGCGAGACAGAGAGAGAGAGAGAGTGTGAGAGAGACAGAGAGAGAGTGAGTGAGAGAGTGAGTGAGAGTGAGAGAGTGTGTGTGTGTTACTATTAATCCAAGCAGGATCTCTTACCATAACAGGCGAAGCTACTTTGACAGTCTGTGCGCCAGGGCTCATGGCCACTGTCTTGACTATGGTGGCACCAGCTGGAAGCTGCATGGTGGCCGTGGAGGGCGGGATCTTCTGGGTGGCCGCAGCTGCAGCAGCCAGCGCAGCCATGCCACTCATCTGAGGGCTGCTGCCCATTGGCTGAGAAGGAGGAAGCAGATAGGAATAGGCCCACAGAGACAACATACAGTGAGGACACCCAAATATATATATATTTTTATTTAAACGAGCCTATTTTGTGCCAATTCTTCAGTCTTAATCCATTATTTGACGGGTTAAATGTCTAAGTCCCAGGTGGAACCCTACACAGTGCACACTACATTTGACCAGAACTCATATAGAGACCATAAATGTATTATTTATTCATACGGTTCCCTGTGCGACCTGGGCCGGCACCACCATTCGGACCCCAGCAGGAAGTGATGTAACCATGACAGGGGATTTCCCGCCCTGGTTGGCCTGTCTCACCGTGACGATGGAGGTGCCTGTGGTGGAATGGGGAGCAGACACCTTCAGAATAGCTGGAGAGGAGAAACAACAAAACAAACAAAACAAATCCACGTTTACATGGTTGCTGATCTGGAAACCATTTGATTTTGATGTAAAAAAAATATATATATTTAATCATTTTAAAAAACAGATAGTTTAGACTGCATGTCTTTTCCTTCACCATAGCCTTTACAATCTACTTAGTTTTGAAAAGTTACAGAGAAATAAAACTATAGTATTTAAAATATTACAGTAATAGCCTAAACTGTCAGGAAGTAGAGGTTAACCTGGTCCGCGAGCAGGGACTGGACTCCCGGGCATGGAGGGGACCAGGGTGAGGCCCTGGAGAGGGTGGCCCTGGACGGACACCGCCGAGGCGGTGACAGGGCTCTTGGGGGAAGAATTGACCGGCAGTGATGTCGCGGGGCTAACGCCGGGGGAAGTGGCAGCCGAGGCGGGGGGGATATCGTACTTCTGCAGCTGCAACAGGTAGGTGTCTGCGGTAGGTACCGCCCCCCAGCTCACCTCCAGGCTACTGGTGTTGGCTCTCACCAGCTGCACCCGTGACGGGGGGCGGGGCTTCTCTGTGAGGAGACGAATAAAAAAAACAGAAGCAGTTAGGATTTAAATAACCTGATTAAATAATTAACGTTTTTTTATTTAAAAAAAATACATTTTCAATTAACGCACACAAGCATTTTTGTGAATAACCAGCATCATACTGACTGATGAAGTTACAGGAGGAATAACCAGCATCATACTGACTGATGAAGTGACGGGAGGAATAACCAGCATCATACTGACTGATGAAATGACGGGAGGAATAACCAGCATCATACTGACTGATGAAATGACGGGTGGAATAACCAGCATCATGCTGACTGATGAAGTGGCGGGTGGAATAACCAGCATCATGCTGACTGATGAAGTGGCGGGTGAATAACCAGCATCATGCTGACTGATGAAGTGGCGGGTGAATAACCAGCATCATGCTGACTGATGAAGTGGCGGGTGAATAACCAGCATCATGCTGGCTGATGAAGTGGCGGGTGAATAACCAGCATCATGCTGGCTGATGAAGTGGCGGGTGAATAACCAGCATCATACTGACTGATGAAATGACGGGAGGAATAACCAGCATCATACTGACTGATGAAATGACGGGAGGAATAACCAGCATCATACTGACTGATGAAATGACGGGAGGAATAACCAGCATCATACTGACTGATGAAATGACGGGTGGAATAACCAGCATCATGCTGACTGATGAAGTGGCGGGTGAATAACCAGCATCATGCTGACTGATGAAGTGGCGGGTGAATAACCAGCATCATGCTGACTGATGAAGTGGCGGGTGAATAACCAGCATCATGCTGGCTGATGAAGTGGCGGGTGAATAACCAGCATCATACTGACTGATGAAATGACGGGAGGAATAACCAGCATCATACTGACTGATGAAATGACGGGTGGAATAACCAGCATCATGCTGACTGATGAAGTGGCGGGTGGAATAACCAGCATCATGCTGACTGATGAAGTGGCGGGTGAATAACCAGCATCATGCTGACTGATGAAGTGGCGGGTGAATAACCAGCATCATGCTGACTGATGAAGTGGCGGGTGAATAACCAGCATCATGCTGGCTGATGAAGTGGCGGGTGAATAACCAGCATCATGCTGGCTGATGAAGTGGCGGGTGAATAACCAGCATCATGCTGGCTGATGAAGTGGCGGGTGAATAACCAGCATCATACTGACTGATGAAATGACGGGAGGAATAACCAGCATCATACTGACTGATGAAATGATGGGAGGAATAACCAGCATCATACTGACTGATGAAATGACGGGTGGAATAACCAGCATCATGCTGACTGATGAAGTGGCGGGTGAATAACCAGCATCATGCTGACTGATGAAGTGGCGGGTGAATAACCAGCATCATGCTGACTGATGAAGTGGCGGGTGAATAACCAGCATCATGCTGACTGATGAAGTGGCGGGTGAATAACCAGCATCATGCTGGCTGATGAAGTGGCGGGTGAATAACCAGCATCATACTGACTGATGAAATGACGGGAGGAATAACCAGCATCATACTGACTGATGAAATGACGGGTGGAATAACCAGCATCATGCTGACTGATGAAGTGGCGGGTGAATAACCAGCATCATGCTGACTGATGAAGTGGCGGGTGAATAACCAGCATCATGCTGACTGATGAAGTGGCGGGTGAATAACCAGCATCATGCTGACTGATGAAGTGGCGGGTGAATAACCAGCATCATGCTGACTGATGAAGTGGCGGGTGAATAACCAGCATCATGCTGACTGATGAAGTGGCGGGTGAATAACCAGCATCATGCTGGCTGATGAAGTGGCGGGTGAATAACCAGCATCATGCTGGCTGATGAAGTGGCGGGTGAATAACCAGCATCATGCTGACTGATGAAATGACGGTGGAATAACCAGCATCATGCTGACTGATGAAATGACGGGTGGAATAACCAGCATCATGCTGACTGATGAAGTGGCGGGTGGAATAACCAGCATCATGCTGACTGATGAAGTGGCGGGTGAATAACCAGCATCATGCTGACTGATGAAGTGGCGGGTGAATAACCAGCATCATGCTGACTGATGAAGTGGCGGGTGAATAACCAGCATCATGCTGACTGATGAAGTGGCGGGTGAATAACCAGCATCATGCTGGCTGATGAAGTGGCGGGTGAATAACCAGCATCATGCTGGCTGATGAAGTGGCGGGTGAATAACCAGCATCATGCTGGCTGATGAAGTGACGGGTGAATAACCAGCATCATGCTGACTGATGAAGTGGCGGGTGAATAACCAGCATCATGCTGACTGATGACGTGACGGGTGAATAACCAGCATCATACTGACTGATGAAGTGACGGGTGAATAACCAGCATCATACTGACTGATGAAGTGACGGGTGAATAACCAGCATCATACTGACTGATGATGTGACGGGTGAATAACCAGCATCATACTGACTGATGATGTGACGGGTGAATAACCAGCATCATACTGACTGATGAAGTGACGGGTGAATAACCAGCATCATACTGACTGATGAAGTGACGGGTGAATAACCAGCATCATACTGACTGATGAAGTGACGGGTGAATAACCAGCATCATACTGACTGATGAAGTGACGGGTGAATAACCAGCATCATACAGGTGAATAACCAGCATCATACTGACTGATGAAGTTACGTGTGAATAACCAGCATCATACTGACTGATGAAGTGACGGGTGAATAACCAGCATCATACAGGTGAATAACCAGCATCATACTGACTGATGAAGTGACGGGTGAATAACCAGCATCATACTGACTGATGAAGTGACGGGTGAATAACCAGCATCATACTGACTGATGAAGTTACAGGTGAATAACCAGCATCATACTGACTGATGAAGTGACAGGTGAATAACCAGCATCATATTGACTGATGAAGTGACAGGTGAATAACCAGCATCATACTGACTGATGAAGTGACAGGTGAATAACCAGCATCATACTGACTGATGAAGTGACAGGTGAATAACCAGCATCATACTGACTGATGAAGTGACAGGTGAATAACCAGCATCATACTGACTGATGAAGTGACGGGTGAATAACCAGCATCATACTGACTGATGAAGTGACGGGAGGAATAACCAGCATCATACTGACTGATGAAGTGACAGGAGGAATAACCAGCATCATACTGACTGATGAAGTGACAGGAGGAATAACCAGCATCATACTGACTGATGAAGTGACAGGAGGAATAACCAGCATCATACTGACTGATGAAGTGACAGGTGAATAACCAGCATCATACTGACTGATGAAGTGACGGGTGAATAACCAGCATCATACTGACTGATGAAGTGACAGGAGGAATAACCAGCATCATACTGACTGATGAAGTTACGGGTGAATAACCAGCATCATACTGACTGATGAAGTGACGGGTGAATAACCAGCATCATACAGGTGAATAACCAGCATCATACTGACTGATGAAGTGACGGGTGGAAGCAGACTCACCTGTCTCCAGGTACCAGAGGTCCTTACAGCACACCTGGTTGTTCCAGGCCTTGCGGTAGCCGTCCCGTCCACTCCAGACGTAGAGACGTGAGTTGATGGCTACGGAGCAGTGTCCAGCCCGGGCCCTGGGGATATTATCCTCTAGAGAGTCCAGCAGAACTGACTCCCACACCATCGAGTCTGGTAAAATATTATATAATTGTGAATTGGATCAGTAGGGACAGAGTGACAGCATTTTACATGGATCAGTTGAGAGGTACATTGTTACCGAGGTACGTTTGTCAGTCGGAATTTCGTTTTTTTTAGGGGATTTTTGTTGTTGTTGCATTTTTGTGCTTCATTGCTGACTGTGTTTGTGCTCAACGTTTTATAAAAACTGGGCGTCAAATGTGTAAATATTTAGGACATTTTATCTAAGAGAGTGGTGTGTTGGGTCAGCCTGACATACCTAGGTTGAGACAGGCCAGTGTGTCGGGTCAGCCTGACATACCTAGGTTGAGACAGGCCAGTGTGTTAGGTCAGCCTGACATACCTAGGTTGAGACAGGCCAGTGTGTTAGGTCAGCCTGACATACCTAGGTTGAGACAGGCCAGTGTGTTAGGTCAGCCTGAAATACCTAGGTTGAGACAGGCCAGTGTGTCGGGTCAGCCTGACATACCTAGGTTGAGACAGGCCAGTGTGTTAGGTCAGCCTGACATACCTAGGTTGAGACAGGCCAGTGTGTTAGGTCAGCCTGACATACCTAGGTTGAGACAGGCCAGTGTGTTAGGTCAGCCTGACATACCTAGGTTGAGACAGGCCAGTGTGTTAGGTCAGCCTGACATACCTAGGTTGAGACAGGCCAGTGTGTTAGGTCAGCCTGACATACCTACGTTGAGACAGGCCAGTGTGTCGGGTCAGCCTGACATACCTAGGTTGAGACAGGCCAGTGTGTTAGGTCAGCCTGACATACCTACGTTGAGACAGGCCAGTGTGTCGGGTCAGCCTGACATACCTAGGTTGAGACAGGCCAGTGTGTCGGATCAGCCTGACATACCTAGGTTGAGACAGGCCGGTGTGTCGGATCAGCCTGACATACCTAGGTTGAGACAGGCCAGTGTGTCGGATCAGCCTGACATACCTAGGTTGAGACAGGCCGGTGTGTCGGGTCAGCCTGACATACCTAGGTTGAGACAGGCCAGTGTGTCGGATCAGCCTGACATACCTAGGTTGAGACAGGCCAGTGTGTCGGATCAGCCTGACATACCTAGGTTGAGACAGGCCAGTGTGTCCGGTCAGCCTGACATACATAGGTTGAGACAGGCCAGTGTGTTCGGTCAGCCTGACATACCTAGGTTGAGACAGGCCAGTGTGTCGGGTCAGCCTGACATACCTAGGTTGAGACAGGCCAGTGTGTCCGGTCAGCCTGACATACCTAGGTTGAGACAGGCCAGTGTGTTGGTGCACTTCCACTCCTTCTCGTGTGTTGCTACTTTGACATCATCCATCACCAGGGGAACCCAGCCTCCGAACACGTACATCCTGTTACAGGGGGGAGAGAGAGAGGGGAAGAGAGACATGAGACAGGTGGAGAGAGGCAGGAAAGGCAAGAGGCAGGAGAGAAAGGCAAGAGGCAGAACAGAGAGATGTGAGGTGAGACAGGTAGAGAGACAGAGGCAGGAGAGGCGAGAGGCAGGACAGGTGGAGAGAGAGAGAGAGAGAAAGAGAAAGAGAGAGAGAGAGAAAGAGAAAAAGAGAGAGACAGAGAGAGAGAGAAAGAGAAAAGGAGAGAGAGAAAGAGGGGGGACAGGTGAGAGAGAGAGGGGACAGGTGAGAGAGAGAGAGAGAGGTGGGACAGGTGAGTTTGTGAGCAATAAAGATGACCATGAGTATGATCCTGTGGCTCAGTTGGTAGGAGCCAGCAATGCCAACTCGTGGGTTCAATTCCCACAGGGATCACACATGCCCATTTTAAAGAATGACATTTAACTCACTTGTTGGTGATGGTTGTGGCAGAGTGGAGACTGCGAGGGAGAGGAGCTGTTCCGTTGATAGAGGGCTTATTCCATGTGAGGGTGTCTGCAGAGGAAAGCAAATAACTCATCCAGCTCCCGTACTAAAAAATGTCTCCATTTTGAATAATTTCAGCCCAGGAAGTAGGCTTAATCTGGGCCCAGAAAACCCTGCAAGAAATTTGACAATACACTCTACCACTTCATAGTGTATTGCCCGGATTGTCTGTGTCACGTTCCTGACCTGTTTTCTCTTGTTTTTGTATGTGTTTAGTTGGTCAGGGCGTGAGTTGGGGTGGGTAGTCTATGTTATGTGTTTCTATGTTGGGTTTAATGTGTTGCCTGATATGGTTCTCAATTAGAGGCAGGTGTTTGACGTTTCCTCTGATTGAGAACCATATTAAGGTAGGCTGTTCTCACTGTTTGTTTGTGGGTGATTGTTCCTGTGTCTGTGTCCGTTGCACCACACGGGACTGTTTCGTTTGTTCATTCGTTTGGTTAGTCTGTTCCTGTTCGTGCGTTCTTCGTGTTATATTGTAAGTTCTCATGTTCAGGTCTGTCTACGTCGTTTTGTTGTTTTGTAGTTATTCAAGTGTATTTCGTGTCAGTGTTCGTCTTGTTATAATAAATCAGTATGTATTCATCACCCGCTGTGCCTTGGTCCGCTCATTCACCACAAGACGACCGTTACAGTCTGTGGTCGTAGCTTTTCTCCTGTCCTGTGGTTCAGCGTAACGGTACTTGTTTTAATGTGGGATTTTAGTGCTTTTGATCCTGCTGTGTAAAGTGACTTTGGGTGTCTTAAAAAGCACATAAAATGCATTATTATAATAATTATTATAATAATATGAATAGTAATTATAGTAATAATACTAATTATAATCATAATAATAATAATAATACTTATAATAATACAAATTAAAATTATAATACTAAATATAATACTAATAATAATTATAATAATACTAATTATAATAATACACCTAGATCATGCAACATAGGCTAAGTTTACACACACAGCTCTATTTGGATTATTTTTTACACTATTTGGTTTGTTGACCAAATCAGATCAGCTCTTTTGACCGTAATTGGATAACCTGTGTAAACACAGCCTAATGGTCCAAGATTCGGTCCGAAATTCTGCCCGACTAGACTAGTTTACTAGACTAGTTTACTAAATTCTGCCCGACTAGACTGATGTCAGAGGTTACAACACCTGGATAGGTGTTTAACAGATCAGCTAAGCACATAACATAACAACCTGATGCCCAACTGCACAGTCGATGACGTGGCACGCAGCCATTGGTTGATGCAACGCAACCTGCCAGTCAGCATGTCACTGTACTGTGGAACACCATGTGTATCCTGTCTAGACAAATGAACTTGATTTGATTTCCTAGTCGGGCAGGAAACTCGAGCCGTCACTCACCTATGTCTAAGATCCACAGATCCCCCAGACGACAACCACTCATGCCTCCATAGATGACTAGACGGGACTTCTCTGTGTAGACTACGGCAGTGTGGCTCTCTCTGGGCGGGGGCAACACCCCGTAGGTGATGGGGATGTCCCAGCCCACCACACTGGAGCCGGCACGCAGCTCCAACGTATACAGATCATTCAGGTATCTGAGTGGAGGAAAGGAAACACAGTTACATTTTATTCTGTTCTATCATTACGCTGTAAAAAATAAAAAAAGACTAGATTGTGTTATATGTTGCTATGTTTTGACAAGGGCCTACATTAACACCATCCAAACACCACACTGGATGATAGACCCCCAGAGTTAGCTGCAAGCCCTGATGTTCCTCTGTCTCATGATGATTACAGCCTCCCTTCATCTGGTTATTTCTATAGTGTTTGGCAAGGTTATGGGTTCAATCCCAACAGGGAACGCTGTGTACTGTGAGTCACTAATCTATTGGACAGGGGTTAAAGTATCAACCAATCCACTGACTGAAACGTAGACAACGTTCTCCAGTGAGTTTAACTGTTTCCTGTTGAAGAGTGATATCCCAGGTATAAAACACAGTAAAGTACACACTAAAGGGTACACAAAGATGTTTTGAGAAAAACAGTGTTTTTTTTTTGTACACACAACTGCAAACTTCAAGAAGGGCATTCAGGGAGTTGGTTTGATGGGAAGTCGTGATGTCAACGGCCTCCCCCCTTCTTGAGGAACAGAGGAGCATTAGAGAACAAAAGAAGAAATCTGACTTAAGAAATCCCCCTGTGCTACGACACGACTTGAGAAATCCCCCTGTGCTACGACACGACTTGAGAAATCCCCCTGTGCTACGACACGACTTGAGAAATCCCCCTGTGCTACGACACGACTTGAGAAATCCCCCTGTGCTACGACACGACTTCAGAAATCCCCCTGTGCTACGACACGACTTGAGAAATCCCCCTGTGCTACGACACGACTTAAGAAATCCCCCTGTGCTACGACACGACTTGAGAAATCCCCCTGTGCTACGACACGACTTGAGAAATCCCCCTGTGCTACGACACGACTTAAGAAATCCCCCTGTGCTACGACACGACTTCAGAAATCCCCCTGTGCTACGACACGACTTCAGAAATCCCCCTGTGCTACGACACGACTTCAGAAATCCCCCTGTGCTACGACACGACTTGAGAAATCCCCCTGTGCTACGACACGACGTAAGAAATCCCCCTGTGCTACGACACGACTTAAGAAATCCCGTCACAATCCTGTCTCAGAGCTCTACGGACAATTCGTTATGACCTCGTGGCTTGGTTTTTGCTCTCACATGCACGGTCAACTGTGAGACCTTTATATAGACAGGTTTGTGCCTTTCCAAATCATGTCCATTCAATTGAATTTAAAATGGAAACAGGATGCACCTGAGCTCAAAGCAAAGGGTGTGAATACTTATGTAAATAAAAGCCTGTTTTCACTTTCATGATGGGGTATTGTGTGTAGATTTATGAGGAAATAAATGTATTTAATCTATTTTAGAATAAGGCTGTAACGTAACAAAATGTGTAAAAAGTCAAGGAGTCTGAATACTTTCCAAATGCACTGTATATAAAATAATTATTCACTCAAAATATTTTGTTGTTTCTATTACAAAGTAGACCTATGTCATTAACATTTTAAGACACCACTGGCCCTTTAAGAGTTCTATTGCTGCACCTAACATGCTTGATACTCCAGATGTAACTGCATGTGTAAAACAATGCCACTCGCACAATTGAAGGAGTAGAGAAATAAATGTGGTAGCAATGGAAAACTGGGATTCCTCTTCTTTCTTTTTTTTATTTAAACAAAAGGCCCAAACTGCTTTCAATAGTTTTCCCACAATTGCATGAAGAATCGCAAGGCCCCCCCAGCGGGTGGTGAAGACAGCCCAGTACATCACTGGGAACATGCTCCCCCCACCCCTTGTGTTGCGAAACAGTTATAAATATGGTTTTAAAGAATTTGGCAACTCATCCAACCGGCCTCACAACCGCAGACCACGAGCAACCACGCCAGCCCAGGACCTCCACATCCGGCTTCTTCAAATGCGGGATAGCCTGAGACCAGACACAGACAGCTGATTAAACTGTGGGCTTTCTGCACAAACTGTCAGAAACAGTCTCAGGGAAGCTCATCTGCGTGCTCGTCGTCCTCTCCAGGGTCTTGAACTGACTGCAGTTCGGCTTTGTAACCAACTTCAGTGGGCAAATGCCCACCTTCAATGGCCACTGGCACGCTGGAGAAGTGTGCTCTTCACGGATTAATCCGGTTTCAACTGTACCAGGGAGATGGCAGACAGTCCTGAGGCCCATTGTCGTTCCATTTATCCGCCGCCATCACCTCATGTTTCAACATGATATGCATAGTCACAAGACATGTCACCCATTGTTCATGTTTGGGATGCTCTGGATCGACGTGTTCGACAGCGTGTTCCAGTTCCCGCCAATATACAGCAACATCGCACAGCCATTGAACAGGAGTGGGACAATATTCTACAGGCCACAATTAACAGCCTGATCAACTCTATGTGAAGGAGATGTGTCACACTGCATGAGGCAAATGGTGGTCACAACAGATACTGACTGGTTTTGTGATTTTTTTTTAAAGGTATCTGTGACCAACTGTATTCCCAGTCTTGTGAAATCCATAGACTAGGGCCTAATGAACATTTAAATTGACTTATTTCCTTATATGAACTGTAATTTATTTTGTTCAGTATATATTGATGTACTGTACCTGGGGATGTTGTTCTTGGGGTCCTCGCTGTCGTTAGCCAGTCCTCCGAACAGGTAGCATTTGTTCCCTACCAGGGAGAAGCTGTGGCCCAGACGGGGGCATGGAGGGGGGCCGTTCTTAGGAGACTTGGCCTTCAGACGCTTCCACTCCCAGCGGCTGGCCTGAGGACAGCCGGAGAAAATAACATCATGCAGAGAATAACTCACTAACAAGCTTGGGTGTGGCCCTACGATCTCTAACTAGCCTAGGCAGACATCTAATGCAAAACATAGAAATGTGTTTAAATTGACAGAATATAATATACAGATTTGTTTGTGCAAACAGTTGAGTGTTTACACCCCAATATCTCACTAAATAACTATCAGAGCTTTATTCTGTGGGCTGAGCGCGTACCTGCAGTTCATACAGATCGTTGCTGTATTTGCCATACTCCACCATCCCTCCAAACACCAGCAGCCTGGTGCCATCACACACAAATCCATATGCAGCACAGCCAGGCGGGATATCACCACGGACAGCAGGAATGAACCACTGATTGGTCGCTGAAACACAATGAACTCGTAGGTTAATGACAACCCCTGCTATGTACCAACGTTACTGTAGTAATAACCTGCTTAACTACAACGTGTCAAAAGGCACAGTCTGAGAATTCCAGTGATTTCAATTAATAATATAGCCTACCAGATATGCCAATATGGAAAGTCATTCCTGATGCTGCACCACTGACAGACCATAGAAATAAAGCGATATTGCATGTAAATGGGATGTGTTGTGTTTATCATCGCATAGTTTTTTTGGTGTATTTTTGTTGGAGGCCCACTATTTGATATGCCATTTTGACAGTGCTCAGGTATGCTTATAAAATAGCACAACATAGAATTCATCATGGAATCCATCAGCCCGAGGGAGTTTAATAATCATTGATCTTTGTTGATATTATGACGTTGCTGTTTTCTATTAACCCGCCATTTCTCTCTAGATTTTCTCTCCAATCAGCACCCTAGGCGAGCCATTACCCACACAGCTGGCTAGCTAACTACTGATCCCATTACATTTCACAGCACGTCAACACTAGCTTACCTTACCAAAATATGAGCAATACAGAAGTCATATTTTAACCATCTACCTGCTGTCAAACACAGAGGTTCATTGCTAATTCACTATGTTGAACGACAATGCATAAGCGGATTAAGTACTTGGTTAAAATATTATGTATAGGTAGTTTGCTAGCCAACCATACATTCTATTTCTATGTATCCAACATTTCTAGTTGACTAATGCGTTAGCGCTACTACAGTCCAATAACTGACTAGCACATTTTAGCGGAAGCGCTAGTTAGAATCCAATTGCTAAAAATGTTAACGTTAGCTAGCTAGGATTTAACAATATGTACTAAATGTATGCATGAACCACTGGACGTTAAACCTTACCTGTGTTATAAACGTGCAACTCATCCACAATTCCTTCATTGCCACCCCCGAAAACGACCATCAATTCTTTGATTGCAACCGCACGGTGCCCATGTCGGGGCCGAGGGACAGGACCGGACCAACCCAAAACCCGCTTCCACCGTGGCTGCAGAACTGAGCCAGATGCCATTGTGCCGGGAGATGAAGTTCCTCTTTGAGGGAAAAAAAATCCAAATTGAAAAGCTTTTCAATATTACTTGAAAATTGAGCTAAATAGCTCAAGTATAACAATGCTAAGTTAACTAGCGAGCTAGTTATCTCCTGTCAGGAATAGCCAGCTAGCTGGCTAACGCTAAGCTAACAGGATTAATAACCGCGTCCTGCTAAAATACTGCACACAAAAATAAAATATAAAATCAAGATGTGTTTGTTTGTTTTGATCCCAGTTCAAGTCCAATTGTATATAGCTGTATTGAGAATATGTCCAGGCAGCTGTGGTTCTACCTTACTAGCTAACAGTAGCAAGCAAGCTTATTTAGCCAAGAAGAAGCTAAATAAAATCTATGGGAGCCGCCATTTTACCTAGCTAGACGCTTTGCAGAAAATTTGAAAACGCCGGCAGGTCAAAACAACATAGATCCGTAACACCATGAATGCGCCGCCATCAAAATTGTGGAACTCGCAGTCAACTTTGTGCATCTCTTCAAAATTGACGCAATAATTTTCTGGGTTGCAGTTATAGTTCCACATAAGCAAGACGGTGCGATTCAATGGGTGCCGCCATCTTGGCGCTAACAAACTAAACAAACCACCCAGCCTGACTAGAAAAATGGCCGAGCCAAATTAGGCGCTGAACCCAGTTTGCTAGTTACGACTGAATGTTTTACTAGCTAGCTCGTTCCAGATATAATTTTTGCGTAATTTGTGTCACGTATATAACTTGCAATCCAAATTTATGTTTGGACATTATTGTCCCGGGAAGGTAGCCACACAACTGTTTATTTCCATGCTTCATCATGGGCAGAAATGCATATTTAATGTTATTCAACAAACTTTACAGATCTAAATATTGAGCAGATATGTAGATTTAATTGTAACTTGTTTCCTTCAGTACCACTCCAATTGTCATCTCTAGTAATTGTTGCTAAAGTTGCAGACAGGCAATGTTCATTGGTGTTGTTTTGTTGCACTGTGATGTACCTTACAAAAAAAGTCATGCTTTTTTCTGGGTGTCGCCATTTCTACACAAAAAGCTAGCTAGATGTCAAAAAAGCGCTGGTTTAGCTAACAGCTAGCTAGCTAACACTAGTGAAGCATCTTTGATAGTCCGCTAGTTAGCTAATGCTACAAATCAAGATTCAACATAACACTACTGCCAGATTATACATGGAATTTCAATAGAACAACCCAGATAGCATATAGCTATTTAGCTAACAAGAGTTAGCTTCTTAGCTAGCTCTCTCGTTAACGTTAGCTTCCAGCTTAGAAGCTAAAGTTAATATCCTTCTTGACCAAGTACAGCTAGTTATGAATGACGAGCAACCTTAGTAAAACCTAACATGGTAGAATAATTTGGGGAAATTAAGTTGAACTTCTTTATTAACGTATCTTTCATTGAAGCATTAACAGTTATAAATTACTTTCCTTATTAGCCTTGCTAGCAAGTTAGCCAACTTCCCTCAAGAAAAATGGCGGAGATACCGTCACAACAAAAGCAACAACAAAAAAAGTTGAATTATCATTACCACATTATACTTACACGTTAATTGTAACTAATCAAAAGTCTCGAGAGCGGGACTCAATTTAAGAAATTGCACCCAGATAATTATATCAGTTAAAATGAGAAGAAGCTAGTACTGTCTTTGGCTACTTCTCATGCCGCCCAGGAAGCCGCCATTTTCTCATCTGCCTCAAACAAACACCACTATCCAGAAGCCCATAGTGGTGATGGCGAGCACAGTGGCTTGCGGACTGACCAACTAGTCTCACCACTCCAACAACAGGGGCAAAGGTTGGCAGGACACTCACTACATGGCATCAATTGGCCTAGATAGACCAGGCTGCATGTAAATGGTTCAAAAAATAACCTCACTGATAAAACTCAATGTATTTTTGTTCAGTGTAGTAGAAAGCAGATTATTTATGTAACAGTATAACTTTAGTCCGTCCCCTCGCCCCGACCCGGGCGCGAACCAGGGACACTCTGCACACATCAACAACAGTCACCCACGAAGCATCGTTACGGTCCTAGACTATGGCGAAATCATCTACCGGTATATGAACGCAGTTTATCATGGCGCAGTGGCATCCAAACATTTCTCCAAGTTTCACCATCATTGTAAAGTCCTAGTTATTTGGTTGCTTTGATTTCTGAAGATCAATATTTATTTCATGTAATTAGTGATTCATTTACATCTGTCCCTCATTTTAAGGTCAATCCTGTTACGTGAACTGAACTGTAATTTTAATAGGATGAAACTATTCCTTTAAAAACAAAAATCTAAAGGAACATCTACACTGAACAAAAATGTAAACTGTTGGTCTCATGTTTCATGAGCTGAAATAAAAGATGTCAAAAATGGTACATATGCACAAAAAGCTTATTTCTCTCAAATGTTGTGCACAAATGTGTATACATCCCTGTTAGTGAGCATTTCTCCTTTGCCAAGATAATCCATCCACCTGACAGGTGTGGCATATCAAGAAGCTGATTAAACAGCAAGATCATTACACAGGTGCACCTTGTGAAAAGGCCATTCTAAAATGTGCAGTTTCATCACAACACAATGCCACAGATGTCTCAAGTTTTGAGGGGGTGTGTAATTGGCATGCTGACTGCAGGAATGTCCACCAGAGCTGTTGCCAGAGAATTTAATCTACCATAAACCACCTCTGTCGTTTTAGAGAATTTGGCAGTACACCCAACTGGCCTCACAACCGCAGACCACGTGTTACCAGCCCAGGACCTCCACATCTGGCTTTTTCACCTGCGGGATCATCTGAGACCAGCCACCCGGACAGCTGATGAAACTGTGGGTCTGTACAAACAGTCAGAAGCAGTCTCTGGGAAGCACATCTGCTCATCATCCTCACCAGGGTCTTGACTGCAGTTCAGTGTCGTAACCGACTTCAGTGGGAAAATGCTCACCTTCAATGGACACTGGCACGCTGGCGAAGTGTGCTCTTCACATATTAATCCCATATGATGCGTTTTTCATCATATGATGCTATGTTTTTGCATCATACACGGTTGATTTATGTATTTTGAAAGTTGCATATCTTGAAACCTTGAGTGCTAACAAGCAAAACATTTTGGGACTATGTCAACAATGGACTAATGAAACAAACACCAAAATATAGTTTATGGGTGGTGTTTTCCTTTAATAATTATTTACTATCATCATTTTTATTATTTAACCTCTTGAAATGGGAAAACGTGTTTTTATGAAGTTCAACATCTATTCTTTATGACATGTTAAAATGAGGTGAAATAAAATACAAAATTGGACCAAGTTACACTTTTCAAAAGGCACCAAATTGGTGGAATGACCCAAGTACATTGTGGGACATGTTGTATACATTGTATTTTAATACAATGTCACAATTTACATCTCTTGAAAACAAACTCAACATACCAGACAATTAAATAAATTAATATTGTTCACATAATTAAATAATTCACTTTGTTGTTGCATTGTCAAGAAGGAACCTGCACGTAAGCCTTTCATTGGATGATGTATACTATGTGTATCTCGTACATACGACTACCAAAACTTGAAACATTAATATCCAAATAATTCTACTTTCTTTACGAATAGCAGACAATACATGTTCAGCGGACTTCTAAATCATGATTGATAGGCCTAATTGTGTAAAAATGTATCTTATTTGTTAACGGCCATATTTCAAGTTATTAGTCGTATGTACGAGATACGCATGGTATATATCGTCCAATGAAATGCTTAGTTGCGGGTTCCTTCTCGACAATGCAACAATAACACATCAAATAATAATAACAGGAACCTAAAGGAAATGTCAGTAGAATAGAATAATACATTTGAGCAGAAGTATAACACAGGAAGGCACAAGTTAGTCCAATATTTACAGGTTTTGGGGAAGGTCGGGATGAGGGCAGTGTATAAACGGAGTAGTATAATACGAGTTTGGTAGCAACAGTTGTGATGTGTATGTAGCATTAGTGTATATGTGTGTGTGTGTGTGTATGGGTGAGTGTGTATGGGTGTGTGTGTGTATGGGTGACTGTATGTGTACTAAGGTGCGAAGAATCAGAGCAGGTGGTCAGTCCAGTTCAAGTTTATTTAATGAAAACCTTGACATTAAATTGTACAAATAGAAATCATACAGTTGTCTGAATTATCTAAAAGATACATTGTACAAATTGTAAAACAGAACTAGTGATGTGTGAAAGAAAATGATTGGATTTGGGGTTGATTACATTCACGATACCAAACCGCAATGCTTTAGTTTGTTTTTTTTAAATAAAAATGGAACATACTCCAATCCTGCTTTTTTTCCTGTAACTCAACATTTGCTTTGCTCTTCCCAAACTGAACTTGCATAACAGCCAATATTGACTGTTGGGCAATGTATGATACACAGATTGCATCCACGTGGCTTTGTTTGTCTAGGTACTGCAGTGTGTAATGGTAGACTGCAGTGTGTAATGGTAGACTGCAGTGTGTAATGGTAGACTGCAGTGTGTAATGGTAGACTGCAGTGTGTAATGGTAGGCTGCAGTGTGTAATGGTAGACTGCAGTGTGTAATGGTAGACTGCAGTGTGTAATGGTAGACTGCAGTGTGTAATGGTAGGCTGCAGTGTGTAATGGTAGACTGCAGTGTGTAATGGTAGACTGCAGTGTGTAATGGTAGGCTGCAGTGTGTAATGGTAGGCTGCAGTGTGTAATGGTAGACTGCAGTGTGTAATGGTAGACTGCAGTGTGTAATGGTAGGCTGCAGTGTGTAATGGTAGGCTGCAGTGTGTAATGGTAGACTGCAGTGTGTAATGGTAGACTGCAGTGTGTAATGGTAGGCTGCAGTGTGTAATGGTAGGCTGCAGTGTGTAATGGTAGGCTGCAGTGTGTAATGGTAGACTGCAGTGTGTAATGGTAGGCTGCAGTGTGTAATGGTAGGCTGCAGTGTGTAATGGTAGACTGCAGTGTGTAATGGTAGGCTGCAGTGTGTAATGGTAGGCTGCAGTGTGTAATGGTAGGCTGCAGTGTGTAATGGTAGGCTGCAGTGTGTAATGGTAGACTGCAGTGTGTAATGGTAAGCTGCAGTGTGTAATGGTAGGCTGCAGTGTGTAATGGTAGACTGCAGTGTGTAATGGTAGGCTGCAGTGTGTAATGGTAGGCTGCAGTGTGTAATGGTAGGCTGCAGTGTGTAATGGTAGACTGCAGTGTGTAATGGTAGGCTGCAGTGTGTAATGGTAGGCTGCAGTGTGTAATGGTAGGCTGCAGTGTGTAATGGTAGGCTGCAGTGTGTAATGGTAGGCTGCAGTGTGTAATGGTAGGCTGCAGTGTGTAATGGTAGGCTGCAGTGTGTAATGGTAGACTGCAGTGTGTAATGGTAGGCTGCAGTGTGTAATGGTAGGCTGCAGTGTGTAATGGTAGACTGCAGTGTGTAATGGTAGGCTGCAGTGTGTAATGGTAGGCTGCAGTGTGTAATGGTAGGCTGCAGTGTGTAATGGTAGACTGCAGTGTGTAATGGTAGGCTGCAGTGTGTAATGGTAGGCTGCAGTGTGTAATGGTAGGCTGCAGTGTGTAATGGTAGACTGCAGTGTGTAATGGTAGGCTGCAGTGTGTAATGGTAGGCTGCAGTGTGTAATGGTAGGCTGCAGTGTGTAATGGTAGGCTGCAGTGTTTAATGGTAGGCTGCAGTGTGTAATGGTAGACTGCAGTGTGTAATGGTAGGCTGCAGTGTGTAATGGTAGGCTGCAGTGTGTAATGGTAGACTGCAGTGTGTAATGGTAGACTGGGTTGTTAGTTGTGAGCGTTGGTCTGTCTGGGCGCGTTGGCTCGACTCTCACTGGCCTCACCGGAAAGGTAGTCAAGCTCATCACTCTCTTCTGGTCCTCGGCATTGTGGGTTCATCTCAGCATCTGAAAGATCAATATTTATATATTATTTATAAAAAAATATATATATATATATTAAATATACATTTATTAATATTTATATAAAAAAAACAAATATATATATATTTTTTAATTAAATATTTATTTATTAATATTTAAAAAGATACAGTGGGGCAAAAAAGTATTTAGTCAGCCACCAATTGTGCAAGTTCTCCCACTTAAAAAGATGAGAGAGGCCTGTAATTTTCATCATAGGTACACTTCAACTATGACAGACAAAATGAGAAAAAAAAAATCAGAAAATCACATTGTAGGATTTTTAATGAATTTATTTGCAAATTATGGTGGAAAATAAGTATTTGGTCACCTACAAACAAGCACTATTTCTGACTCTCACAGACCTGTAACTTCTTCTTTAAGAGGCTCCTCTGTCCTCCACTCGTTACCTGTATTAATGGCACCTGTTTGAACTTGTTATCAGTATAAAAGACACCTGTCCACAACCTCAAACAGTCACACTCCAAACTCCACTATGGCCAAGACCAAAGAGCTGTCAAAGGACACCAGAAACAAAATTGTAGACCTGCACCAGGCTGGGAAGACTGAATCTGCAATAGGTAAGCAGCTTGGTTTGAAGAAATCAACTGTGGGAGCAATTATTAGGAAATGGAAGACATACAAGACCACTGATAATCTCCCTCGATCTGGGGCTCCACGCAAGATCTCACCCCGTGGGGTCAAAATGATCACAAGAACTGTGAGCAAAAATCCCAGAACCACACGGGGGGACCTAGTGAATGACCTGCAGAGAGCTGGGACCAAAGTAACAAAGCCTACCATCAGTAACACACTACGCCGCCAGGGACTCAAATCCTGCAGTGCCAGACGTGTCCCCCTGCTTAAGCCAGTACATGTCCAGGCCCGTCTGAAGTTTGCTAGAGAGCATTTGGATGATCCAGAAGAAGATTGGGAGAATGTCATATGGTCAGATGAAACCAAAATATAACTTTTTGGTAAAAACTCAACTCGTCGTGTTTGGAGGACAAAGAATGCTGAGTTGCATCCAAAGAACACCATACCTACTGTGAAGCATGGGGGTGGAAACATCATGCTTTGGGGCTGTTTTTCTGCAAAGGGACCAGGATGACTGATCCGTGTAAAGGAAAGAATGAATGGGGCCATGTATCGTGAGATTTTGAGTGAAAACCTCCTTCCATCAGCAAGGGCATTGAAGGTGAAACGTGGCTGGGTCTTTCAGCATGACAATGATCCCAAACACACCGCCCGGGCAACGAAGGAGTGGCTTCATAAGAAGCATTTCAAGGTCCTGGAATGGCCTAGCCAGTCTCCAGATCTCAACCCCATAGAAAATCTTTGGAGGGAGTTGAAAGTCCGTGTTGCCCAGCAACAGCCCCAAAACATCACTGCTCTAGAGGAGATCTGCATGGAGGAATGGGCCAAAATTCCAGCAACAGTGTGTGAAAACCTTGTGAAGACTTACAGAAAACGCTTGACCTCTGTCATTGCCAACAAAGGGTATATAACAAAGTATTGAGATAAGTATTTGGTCAATAACAAAAGTTTATTTTCCACCATAATTTGCAAATAAAATCATTAAAAATCCTACAATGTGATTTTCTGGATTTTTTCCCCTCATTTTGTCTGTCATAGTTGAAGTGTACCTATGATGAAAATTACAGGCCTCTCATCTTTTTCAGTGGGAGAACTTGCACAATTGGTGGCTGACTAAATACTTTTTTGCCCCACTGTATATATATATTTTTATAAAGTGATTTTGTCATCACATACACCAGATAGAAAAACAACAGCTATTGAGCATACTGACAATAATACATACTTTGACTTGTAGTCAAATAAGCTATTTGTACCATTACAAACACAGTTAGGGAGTTGAATGTAGGGAAAGGTCAGATCATGGAAAGAAAGAGCAGCTTACAAATATCTGAGGAAAAAAAGCCTGGCGGTCTTTATTCTGCCTTCGTCATTGAGTGTCATCTTGTGGAGGAAACGCTCTTTGTACGTATTAACAACTAGTCCATGGCAGGGCAAGTCTGGCAGAGAGAGAGTATGTTTCCTAACAGGTAAGATAGACAGTGTTGGGTAAGGGCAGAGGTCCACAACTCCAGGCCGCGACGGATGCAGTCAGTGTTGTTTTTAGTTTAACATTTAAAATCAGTGATTAGTTTAGACCTGGGAAACCAGGGATGTGTTACTTCAGAAGGACACATCGTTTTGCAAAAGAAAAGATATGAATGGACAAGTCTAGGTAGTCTCTCCCTGTTTCATTCCACTTACTTCCCTTTTGTGTCTAATAACCAATTACAAATACAATCACACTGTCCTTACTGTTACTGAGTACTTCTACTTTGAGTACTTTTGTATTTTTCTAAGTGAGTAATTTTACTTGAGTAAAATGTCATTAATGTAACAGTACTGCTACTGGAGTAAACTACCACTGGAATAACAGTACTGCTACTGGAGTAAACTACCACTGAAATAACAGTACTGTTACTGGAGTAAACTACCACTGAAATAACAGTACTGTTACGGGAGTAAACTACCACTGAAATAACAGTACTGCTACTGGAGTAAACTACCACTGAAATAACAGTACTGTTACTGGAGTAAACTACCACTGAAATAACAGTACTGTTACTGGAGTAAACTACCACTGAAATAACAGTACTGCTACTGGAGTAAACTACCACTGAAATAACAGTACTGCTACTGGAGTAAACTACCACTGAAATAACAGTACTGCTACTGGAGTAAACTACCACTGAAATAACAGTACTGCTACTGGAGTAAACTACCACTGAAATAACAGTACTGTTACTGGAGTAAACTACCACTGAAATAACAGTACTGCTACTGGAGTAAACTACCACTGAAATAACAGTACTGTTACTGGAGTAAACTACCACTGAAATAACAGTACTGCTACTGGAGTAAACTACCACTGAAATAACAGTACTGCTACTGGAGTAAACTACCACTGAAATAACAGTACTGCTACTGGAGTAAACTACCACTGAAATAACAGTACTGTTACTGGAGTAAACTACCACTGAAATAACAGTACTGTTACTGGAGTAAACTACCACTGATATAACAGTACTGTTACTGGAGTAAACTACCACTGATATAACAGTACTGTTACTGGAGTAAACTACCACTGAAATAACAGTACTGCTACTGGAGTAAACTACCACTGAAATAACAGTACTGCTACTGGAGTAAACTACCACTGAAATAACAGTACTGCTACTGGAGTAAACTACCACTGAAATAACAGTACTGCTACTGGAGTAAACTACCACTGAAATAACAGTACTGCTACTGGAGTAAACTACCACTGAAATAACAGTACTGTTACTGGAGTAAACTACCACTGATATAACAGTACTGTTACTAGAGTAAACTACCACTGAAATAACAGTACTGTAACTGGAGTAAACTACCACTGAAATAACAGTACTGCTACTGGAGTAAACTACCACTGAAATAACAGTACTGTTACTGGAGTAAACTACCACTGAAATAACAGTACTGTTACTGGAGTAAACTACCACTGAAATAACAGTACTGCTACTGGAGTAAACTACCACTGAAATAACAGTACTGTTACTGGAGTAAACTACCACTGAAATAACAGTACTGTTACTGGAGTAAACTACCACTGAAATAACAGTACTGCAACTGGAGTAAACTACCACTGAAATAACAGTACTGCTACTGGAGTAAACTACCACTGAAATAACAGTACTGTAACTGGAGTAAACTACCACTGAAATAACAGTACTGTTACTGGAGTAAACTACCACTGAAATAACAGTACTGTTACTGGAGTAAACTACCACTGAAATAACAGTACTGCTACTGGAGTAAACTACCACTGAAATAACAGTACTGTTACTGGAGTAAACTACCACTGAAATAACAGTACTGTTACTGGAGTAAACTACCACTGAAATAACAGTACTGCTACTGGAGTAAACTACCACTGAAATAACAGTACTGTTACTGGAGTAAACTACCACTGAAATAACAGTACTGCTACTGGAGTAAACTACCACTGAAATAACAGTACTGTTACTGGAGTAAACTACCACTGAAATAACAGTACTGCTACTGGAGTAAACTACCACTGAAATAACAGTACTGCTACTGGAGTAAACTACCACTGAAATAACAGTACTGTTACTGGAGTAAACTACCACTGAAATAACAGTACTGTTACTGGAGTAAACTACCACTGAAATAACAGTACTGCTACTGGAGTAAACTACCACTGAAATAACACTACTGTAACTGGAGTAAACTACCACTGAAATAACAGTACTGTTACTGGAGTAAACTACCACTGAAATAACAGTACTGTTACTGGAGTAAACTACCACTGAAATAACAGTACTGTAACTGGAGTAAACTACCACTGAAATAACAGTACTGTTACTGGAGTAAACTACCACTGAAATAACAGTACTGTAACTGGAGTAAACTACCACTGACATAACAGTACTGTTACTGGAGTAAACTACCACTGAAATAACAGTACTGCTACTGGAGTAAACTACCACTGAAATAACAGTACTGTTACTGGAGTAAACTACCACTGAAATAACAGTACTGCTACTGGAGTAAACTACCACTGAAATAACAGTACTGTTACTGGAGTAAACTACCACTGAAATAACAGTACTGCTACTGGAGTAAACTACCACTGAAATAACAGTACTGTTACTGGAGTAAACTACCACTGAAATAACAGTACTGTTACTGGAGTAAACTACCACTGAAATAACAGTACTGCTACTGGAGTAAACTACCACTGAAATAACAGTACTGTAACTGGAGTAAACTACCACTGAAATAACAGTACTGTTACTGGAGTAAACTACCACTGAAATAACAGTACTGTTACTGGAGTAAACTACCACTGAAATAACAGTACTGTTACTGGAGTAAACTACCACTGAAATAACAGTACTGTAACTGGAGTAAACTACCACTGAAATAACAGTACTGTAACTGGAGTAAACTACCACTGAAATAACAGTACTGTAACTGGAGTAAACTACCACTGAAATAACAGTACTGCTACTGGAGTAAACTACCACTGATATAACAGTACTGCTACTGGAGTAAACTACCACTGAAATAACAGTACTGTTACTGGAGTAAACTACCACTGGAATAACAGTACTGTAACTGGAGTAAACTACCACTGAAATAACAGTACTGCTACTGGAGTAAACTACCACTGAAATAACAGTACTGCTACTGGAGTAAACTACCACTGAAATAACAGTACTGTTACTGGAGTAAACTACCACTGAAATAACAGTACTGTTACTGGAGTAAACTACCACTGAAATAACAGTACTGCTACTGGAGTAAACTACCACTGAAATAACAGTACTGCTACTGGAGTAAACTACCACTGAAATAACAGTACTGTTACTAGAGTAAACTACCACTGAAATAACAGTACTGCTACTGGAGTAAACTACCACTGGAATAACAGTACTGCTACTGGAGTAAACTACCACTGAAATAACAGCACTGCTACTGGAGTAAACTACCACTGAAATAACAGTACTGCTACTGGAGTAAACTACCACTGGAATAACAGTACTGCTACTGGAGTAAACTACCACTGAAATAACAGTACTGCTACTGGAGTAAACTACCACTGAAATAACAGTACTGCTACTGGAGTAAACTACCACTGAAATAACAGTACTGCTACTGGAGTAAACTACCACTGATATAACAGTACTGTTACTGGAGTAAACTACCACTGATATAACAGTACTGTTACTGGAGTAAACTACCACTGGAATAACAGTACTGTTACTGGAGTAAACTACCACTGAAATAACAGTACTGTTACTGGAGTAAACTACCACTGAAATAACAGTACTGCTACTGGAGTAAACTACCACTGAAATAACAGTACTGCTACTGGAGTAAACTACCACTGAAATAACAGTACTGTTACTGGAGTAAACTACCACTGAAATAACAGTACTGCTACTGGAGTAAACTACCACTGAAATAACAGTACTGTAACTGGAGTAAACTACCACTGAAATAACAGTACTGTTACTGGAGTAAACTACCACTGAAATAACAGTACTGTTACTGGAGTAAACTACCACTGAAATAACAGTACTGTAACTGGAGTAAACTACCACTGAAATAACAGTACTGTTACTGGAGTAAACTACCACTGAAATAACAGTACTGTAACTGGAGTAAACTACCACTGAAATAACAGTACTGCTACTGGAGTAAACTACCACTGAAATAACAGTACTGCTACTGGAGTAAACTACCACTGAAATAACAGTACTGTTACTGGAGTAAACTACCACTGAAATAACAGTACTGTAACTGGAGTAAACTACCACTGAAATAACAGTACTGTAACTGGAGTAAACTACCACTGAAATAACAGTACTGTAACTGGAGTAAACTACCACTGAAATAACAGTACTGTAACTGGAGTAAACTACCACTGAAATAACAGTACTGTTACTGGAGTAAACTACCACTGAAATAACAGTACTGTTACTGGAGTAAACTACCACTGAAATAACAGTACTGTAACTGGAGTAAACTACCACTGAAATAACAGTACTGTTACTGGAGTAAACTACCACTGAAATAACAGTACTGTAACTGGAGTAAACTACCACTGAAATAACAGTACTGTTACTGGAGTAAACTACCACTGAAATAACAGTACTGTTACTGGAGTAAACTACCACTGGAATAACAGTACTGTAACTGGAGTAAACTACCACTGAAATAACAGTACTGCTACTGGAGTAAACTACCACTGAAATAACAGTACTGCTACTGGAGTAAACTACCACTGAAATAACAGTACTGTTACTGGAGTAAACTACCACTGAAATAACAGTACTGTTACTGGAGTAAACTACCACTGAAATAACAGTACTGCTACTGGAGTAAACTACCACTGAAATAACAGTACTGCTACTGGAGTAAACTACCACTGAAATAACAGTACTGTTACTAGAGTAAACTACCACTGAAATAACAGTACTGCTACTGGAGTAAACTACCACTGGAATAACAGTACTGCTACTGGAGTAAACTACCACTGAAATAACAGTACTGCTACTGGAGTAAACTACCACTGAAATAACAGTACTGCTACTGGAGTAAACTACCACTGGAATAACAGTACTGCTACTGGAGTAAACTACCACTGAAATAACAGTACTGCTACTGGAGTAAACTACCACTGAAATAACAGTACTGCTACTGGAGTAAACTACCACTGAAATAACAGTACTGTTACTGGAGTAAACTACCACTGAAATAACAGTACTGCTACTGGAGTAAACTACCACTGAAATAACAGTACTGTTACTGGAGTAAACTACCACTGAAATAACAGTACTGCTACTGGAGTAAACTACCACTGAAATAACAGTACTGTTACTGGAGTAAACTACCACTGAAATAACAGTACTGCTACTGGAGTAAACTACCACTGAAATAACAGTACTGTTACTGGAGTAAACTACCACTGGAATAACAGTACTGTTACTGGAGTAAACTACCACTGAAATAACAGTACTGCTACTGGAGTAGGCTATTTGAGTACTCTTTCCATCCCTGTTGATGAACATGACCTAAAAGGTTTCAACGGCCACTGACGGAGTAAAACTAAAATCCCCAAATGACTGCAGCCCTCATGGAGTTGAGCCGTGCACCCTGCCCCTGGGCTCTGACACAACTAATCCTCTTACCTGACGCTGAGCACGGTGAACTGGAGCGTAACCGTCTGGCTGGTGAAGACCAACCACACGGCACGGAGGTCTGGGGCTCTGATCTGGTGTCACTATGGGGGAGCTGGGAGGGAGGAGCACAGTACTGGGAATAACCTTGGCTCTCGTCTGATTCACATGGACCAAGGAAGGAGGAGGAGGAGGGAGGGAGGACCGAGGACGGGTGAGGCGAGATGGAGTAGGGATGTGGAGGGCAGTGGTACGTGTCTTCCAGTGGACCCACTTTTGACAGAACGTCTGTAAGGCAGTCTATACATGAGTCTATGGATGATTGAGGAGGTTTGGGGAAGGACTGGTGAGAAGGAGGAGAAGAGGAGGACACGGCTTTGTCAGAGGCCTTCAAACTGGTACGGATGTCTTGAAGCACCTGGAATACCTAGGAGTCATGTCACAATTAGGGTTGGAGTCAAGTCCATTTCAACTCAGGAAAGTACACTGAAATTACAATTCTTTTCAATGAGTGAAATTGGAATTCGGTTTTAACTTTCTGAATTGACTGGAATTTAAATTTAAATTGAGCCTGGTCACAATACGTTCTACACTTGTTTAAAATCACACGGTGACAAGTAGTACCTCGGTCATGGGGGGTCTTCTCTTCCCCCGGGCCTCCAGACAGCGACAGGCTAGAGTAGTCAGGTCCAGGGAGCCATGTGGGGCCGGAGAAGGGGAGCCTGGACCTGCCGTACACACCGTGGATGGGCTAGAAAGAGAGCCTCCCGTCCCTTTCACCATCAGTCTAGGGTCCAGGTGCTTCTGCCAGATATGTGTAACGGCTGGAGGAATACTAGACTGTTCCTGGGTTACTCTCTCTGAACTCCTCTTTGACCTCCCTCTGGCCTGATGACCTCCGTCGTCATCTTCAGCCTCCTTCACCAGGTCTTTCTGAAGAGGAAAATTATACAAGACGTTAGTTTTTTTTTTTTTAAACGGCCAGACATGACAACGTTATACAGACTGCAGCACATCTGATCAGCGTGTCAGTGTGACTAGTGGTTCACGGGTCTTTTAAGAGTATCAACTGCGTCAGCCTCACCAGGTAGACAGCTTTGGATTGGCTGGGGTCCACTTCTAAAGCTCTACGACCAGTCAGGGCCTCCAGCAGCACCTGAGAAAGAGAACACAAGGTGATTGTGTGACGTCACATCTACCAGGTCATTGAAACAGTAGTTTTGGTGGTCATCTATGTTGTGTGTATCTGTAGGTCTGTGAGCATTGCATAGTACAGTAGTACATTAGTATAGTAGAGTAGTATAGTACAGCAATAGTGTAGTAGAGTACAGTAGTACATTAGTATAGTACAGTAGTATAGTACAGTAATATAGAGTAGTATAGTACAGTAATAGTGTAGTAGAGTACAGTAGTACATTAGTATAATAGAGTAGTATAGTACAGTAATAGTGTAGTAGAGTACAGTAGTACATTAGTACAATAGTATAGCACAGTAATATAGTATAGTGGTATAGTAGAGTAATACATTAGTATAGTAGAGTAGTATAGTACAGCAATAGTGTAGTAGAGTACAGTAGTACATTAGTATAGTACAGTAGTATAGTACAGTAATATAGAGTAGTATAGTACAGTAATAGTGTAGTAGAGTACAGTAGTACATTAGTATAATAGAGTAGTATATTACAGTAATATAGTAGAGTAGTATAGTACAGTAATAGTGTAGTAGAGTACAGTAGTACATTAGTATAGTAGAGTAGTATATTACAGTAATATAGTAGAGTAGTATAGTACAGTAATAGTGTAGTAGAGTACAGTAGTACATTAGTATAGTACAGTAGTATAGTACAGTAATATAGAGTAGTATAGTACAGTAATAGTGTAGTAGAGTACAGTAGTACATTAGTATAATAGAGTAGTATATTACAGTAATATAGTAGAGTAGTATAGTACAGCAATAGTGTAGTAGAGTACAGTAGTACATTAGTATAGTACAGTAGTATAGTACAGTAATATAGAGTAGTATAGTACAGTAATAGTGTAGTAGAGTACAGTAGTACATTAGTATAATAGAGTAGTATATTACAGTAATATAGTAGAGTAGTATAGTACAGTAATAGTGTAGTAGAGTACAGTAGTACATTAGTATAGTAGAGTAGTATATTACAGTAATATAGTAGAGTAGTATAGTACAGTAATAGTGTAGTAGAGTACAGTAGTACATTAGTATAGTAGAGTAGTATAGTACAGTAATATAGAGTAGTATAGTACAGTAATAGTGTAGTAGAGTACAGTAGTACATTAGTATAGTATAGTAGTATAGTACAGTAATATAGTAGAGTAGTATAGTACAGCAATAGTGTAGTAGAGTACAGTAGTACATTAGTATAGTAGAGTAGTATATTACAGTAATATAGTAGAGTAGTATAGTACAGTAATAGTGTAGTAGAGTACAGTAGTACATTAGTATAGTAGAGTAGTATAGTACAGTAATATAGAGTAGTATAGTACAGTAATAGTGTAGTAGAGTACATTAGTATAATAGAGTAGTATAGTACAGCAATAGTGTAGTAGAGTACAGTAGTACATTAGTACAATAGTATAGCACAGTAATATAGTATAGTGGTATAGTAGAGTAATACATTAGTATAGTAGAGTAGTATAGTACAGCAATAGTGTAGTAGAGTACAGTAGTACATTAGTACAATAGTATAGCACAGTAATATAGTAGAGTAGTATAGTAGAGTAATACATTAGTATAGTAGAGTAGTAGAGTAAAGTAATATAGTAGTATAGTACAGTAATAGTGTAGTAGAGTACAGTAGTACATTAGTATAGTAGAGTAGTACAGTAATAGAGTAGTATAGTACAGTAATAGTGTAGTAGAGTACAGTAGTACATTAGTATAGTAGAGTAGTACAGTAATATAGTAGAGTAGTATAGTACAGCAATAGTGTAGTAGAGTACAGTAGTACATTAGTATAGTAGTATAGTACAGTAATATAGTAGAGTAGTATAGTACAGCAATAGTGTAGTAGAGTACAGTAGTACATTAGTATAGTAGTATAGTACAGTAATATAGTAGTATAGTACAGTAATAGTGTAGTAGAGTACAGTAGTACATTAGTATAGTAGAGTAGTACAGTAATATAGTAGAGTAGTATAGTACAGCAATAGTGTAGTAGAGTACAGTAGTACATTAGTATAGTAGTATAGTACAGTAATATAGTAGAGTAGTATAGTACAGTAATATAGCTGAGTAGTATAGCACAGTAATACATCAGTACAATAGTATAGTACAGTAATATAGTAGAGTAGTATGGTAGAGTAATACATTAGTATAGTAGAATAGTATAGTAAAGTAGTATAGTAGAGTAGTATAATAGAGTAGTACATTAGTATGGTTGGGTAGTACATTAGTGTAGTAGAGTAGTATAGTACAGTAATAGAGTAGTAGAGTACAGTAGTACATCAGTACAGTAGTATAGTACAGTAATATAGTAGAGTAGTATAGTACAGTAATATAGCAGAGTAGTATAGTACAGTAGTAAATTAGTATAGTAGAGTGGTATAGTACAGAAATAAAGTAGTATAGTACAGTAGCACATTAGTACAGTAATATAGTACAGTAATATAGTACAGTAATATAGTACAGTAATATAGTACAGTAATATAGTACAGTAATATAGCACAGTAATATAGTACAGTAATATAGTACAGTAATATAGTACAGTAGTACATTAGTATAGTAGAGTAGTACATTAGCATAATAGAGTAGTACATTAGTGTAATACATCAGTATAATAGTATAGTAAAGTAATATAGTAGAGTAGTACATTAGTATGGTTGAGTAGTGCATTAGTGTAGTAGAGTAGTATAGTACAGTAATAGAGTAGTGGAGTACAGTAGTACATTAGTACAGTAATATAGTAGCGTAGTATAGTACAGTAATATAGCAGAGTAGTATAGTACAGTAGCACATTAGTAGAGTAGTATAGTACAGTAATATATTAGTATGGTAATATAGTACATTAGTATAGCAGAGTAGGACATGAGCGTAATAGAGTAGTCATTAGTATAGTATAGTAGTATAGCACAGTAATATAGTAGTATAGTACAGTAATACATTACCATAGTAATATAGTAGAGTAGTATAGTAGAGTGGTACACCAGTATAGTAGAGTAGTACATTAGTGTAGTAGAGTAGTATAGCATGGTAATAGCGGAGTACAGTAGTACATTAGTATAGTACAGTAGTATAGTACAGTAATATAGTACAGTAGTATAGCACAGTAATATAGTGGAGTAGTATAGTACAGTAGTACATTATTATAGTAGAGTAGTACATTAGTAGAGCAGTATAGCACAGTAATATAGTAGAGTAGTATAGCACAGTAGTACATTAGTATAGTAAAGTAGTATAGTACAGTAATAGAGTAGCACAGTACAGCAGTACATTAGTATAGTAGAGTAGTATAGTACAGTAATCGAGTAGTATAGTAGTACAGTAGAGTAGTATAGTACAGTTGCACATTAGTATAGTATAGCAGTATAGTACAGTAATAGAGTAGTATAGCACAGTATTACATTAGTATAGTAGTATAGTATAGTAAAATAGCACAGTAGTATTGTACAGTAGTACATTAGTATAGTAGAGTAGCACATTATTATAGTAGAGTAGTACATTAGTATAGCAGAGTAGTATAGTACAGTAATATAGTAGAGTAATATAGTACAGTAGTACATCAGTATAGTATGGTAGCATAGTACAGTAACATTGTAGAGTAGTAGGGTAGTATAGTGCAGTAGTACATTAGTATAGCAGAGTAGTATAGTACAGTAATATGGCGGAGTAGTAGAGTAGTACATTGGTATAGCGGAGTAGTATAGTACAGTAATAGAGTAGTAGAGTACATCAGTACATTAGTATAGTAGTATAGTGGAGTAGTATAGTGCAGTAATATAGTAGAGTGGTATAGTAGGGCATTAGTATAGTACAGTAGTACATTAGTATAGTAGATTAGTATAGTGGAGTAGTATAGTACAGTAATATACTAGAGTAGTATAGTGGAGTAGTATAGCAGTATAGCACAGTAGTACATTCGTAGAGTAGCACATGAGTATAGTAGAGTAGTACATTAGTATAGTAGAGTAGTACATTAGTATAGTAGTATAGCACAGTAACATAGTAGAGTAGTATAGAGCAGCACATTAGTATAGTAGAGTAGCACATTAGTATAACAGAGTAGTATAGTACAGTAATAGAGTAGTAGAGTACAGTAGTACAGTAGTATAGTAGAGTAGTATAGTGGAGTAGTATAGTACAGTAATAAAGTAGTAGAGGACAGTAGTACAGTAGAGTAGTATAGCGGAGTAGAGTAGTATAGAACAGTAGTACATTAGTAGTACAAGGGGTGGCTGGTAGCCTAGTGGTTAGAGTGGAGGGGCCACAGGTAGCCTAGTGGTTAGAGTGTTGGACTTGTAACCGAAAGGTTGCAAGATGGAATCCCCGAGCTGACAAGGTAAAAATCTGTCATTCTGCCCCTGAACAAGGCAGTTAACCCACTGTTCCCCTGAACAAGGCAGTTAACCCACCGTTCCCCTGAACAAGGCAGTTAACCCACTGTTCCCCTGAACAAGGCAGTTAACCCACTGTTCCTAGGCCGTTATTGAAAATAAGAATTTGTTCCTAACTGACTTGCCTAGTTAAATAAAGGTTAAATAAATTAGTAGAGTACAGTAGCATAGTATAGCAGAGCAGTATAGTACAGTTGTACATTAGTATAATAGAGTAATGTAGCCTAGTACAGTAGTATATAATAGTAGAGTGCAGTAGTATGCTATTATATACTACTATGCTACTGTACTAGGCTACTGTATAATAGTACAGCGGTACAGTGTGTGCTTTCCTCCTACCACTCCAAAGCTGAAGATGTCAATGGCTACTCCCAACGCTCCTGTTTTGAGGTATTCGTCAGGTAAGTACGCCTGTGTTCCCCTCACTGTCTTGGTATAGGCTACCGTGGTGGTTCTACCAGCTGTCCTACTACTGGAGCTACAGCAGAACCGGGCCAGGCCAAAGTCCCCCAGCTTAGGCTCCAGGTGCTCGTCTAGTAGGATGTTCGAGCTGGAAGAAGAAGACAGATGGTCGGAGTGGGATTGATCAAAAAAGAAAAAACAGCATTTAGGATCAATGCAAACTTCAGTTATTTATTGTGCCAAGTTTTCCTACAAAAAATGTCCGAGCATCAGCTGTAGATCTGTCACCACCTGGTTATTCTTCTAGAGGCTAATTTCTCATTTCAAATATGAGATGGAGGCTTAATATGGTAGTAAGAAATTATGGGGACAAAGGAATGATTCAGTCAACAGAGCAGGCTACCTCTTGCCTGGTGTCCCAGCCTGAATTTAACAGAGCAGGCTACCTCTTGCCTGGTGACTCAGCCTGAATTTAACAGAGCAGGATACCTCTTGCCTGGTGACTCAGCCTGAATTTAACAGAGCAGGATACCTCTTGCCTGGTGTCCCAGCCTGAATTTAACAGAGCAGGCTACCTCTTGCCTGGTGTCCCAGCCTGAATTTAACAGAGCAGGCTACATCTTGCCTGGTGTCCCAGCCTGAATTTAACAGAGCAGGCTACCTCTTGCCTGGTGTCCCAGCCTGAATTTAACAGAGCAGGCTACCTCTTGCCTGGTGACTCAGCCTGAATTTAACAAAGCAGCCTACCTCTTTGCCTGGTGCGCAGTGAGAGTCGAGTGGAGACGAACGGATTCGGTTCAGTCAGTCTTCCTGATGAGCCTTAGCCAGCTAGCTAGTTCAGTCAGTCTTCCTGATGAGCCTTAGCCAGCTAGCTAGTTCAGTCAGTCTTCCTGATGAGCCTTAGCCAGCTAGCTAGTTCAGTCAGTCTTCCTGATGAGCCTTAGCCAGCTAGCTAGTTCAGTCAGTCTTCCTGATGAGCCTTAGCCAGCTAGCTAGTTCAGTCAGTCTTCCTGATGTGCCTTAGCCAGCTAGCTAGTTCAGTCAGTCTTCCTGATGAGCCTTAGCCAGCTAGCTAGTTCAGTCAGTCTTCCTGATGAGCCTTAGCCAGCTAGCTAGTTCAGTCAGTCTTCCTGATGAGCCTTAGCCAGCTAGCTAGTTCAGTCAGTCTTCCTGATGAGCCTTAGCCAGCTAGCTAGTTTATAGATGTGGCTACAAACTTCAGTGACAATTAGAAACGTGTCTGCCGAAGTTGGGACTTTGGATCGTGTTCAGAATCATTTTGTTTCGATCTGAGTTATTGCTATTTTTTAAAGTTTTATTTTACTAAAATATAGACGTTAATTTAATGCTGTAGTTGTACATTTTCTGTGAAAATCACTATTATCACTTTAGCTGTCAACCTGGCCTGCTATTGGCTACACTATCTAGCTACGTCCCTCTCCTTACTGGCCTGCTATTGGCTACACTATCTAGCTACTTCCCTCTCCTTACTGGCCTGCTATTGGCTACACTATCTAGCTACTTCCCTCTCCTTATTGACCTGCTATTGGCTACACTATCTAGCTACTTCCCTCTCCTTACTGGCCTGCTATTGGCTACACTATCTAGCTACTTCCCTCTCCTTATTGACCTGGACATTGGCTACACTATCTAGCTACAGTACTTCCCTCTCCTTACTGGCCTGCTATTGGCTACACTATCTAGCTACGCCCCTCTCCTTACTGGCCTGCTATTGGCTACACTATCTAGCTACTTCCCTCTCCTTACTGGCTTGCTATTGGCTACACTATCTAGCTACTTCCCTCTCCTTACTGACCTGCTATTGGCTACACTATCTAGCTACACTACTTCCCTCTCCTTACTGACCTGGACATTGGCTACACTATCTAGCTACTTCCCTCTGCTTACTGTCCTGATATTGGCTACAGTATCTAGCTACACTACTTCCCTCTCCTTACTGACCTGCTATTGGCTACACTATCTAGCTACACTACTTCCCTCTCCTTACTGACCTGGACATTGGCTACACTATCTAGCTACTTCCCTCTGCTTACTGTCCTGGACATTGGCTACACTATCTAGCTACTTCCCTCTCCTTACTGACCTGGACATTGGCTACACTATCTAGCTACACTACTTCCCTCTCCTTACTGGCGAGACATTGGCTACAGTATCTAGCTACTTCCCTCTCCTTACTGGCCTGCTATTGGCTACAGTATCTAGCTACTTCCCTCCCCTTACTGACCTGCTATTGGCTACACTATCTAGCTACACTACTTCCCTCTCCTTACTGACGAGACATTGGCTACAGTATCTAGCTACTTCCCTCTCCTTACTGGCCTGATATTGACTACAATATCTAGCTACACTACTTCCCTCTCCTTACTGACGAGACATTGGCTACAGTATCTAGCTACTTCCCTCTCCTTACTGGCCTGCTATTGGCTACAGTATCTAGCTACTTCCCTCTCCTTACTGACGAGACATTGGCTACAGTATCTAGCTACTTCCCTCTCCTTACTGGCCTGCTATTGGCTACAGTATCTAGCTACGTCCCTCTCCTTACTGACCTGGACATTGGCTACAGTATCTAGCTACTTCCCTCTCCTTACTGACCTGCTATTGGCTACACTATCTAGCTACACTACTTCCCTCTCCTTACTGACGAGACATTGGCTACAGTATCTAGCTACTTCCCTCTCCTTACTGACCTGCTATTGGCTACACTATCTAGCTACACTACTTCCCTCTCCTTACTGTCCTGATATTGGCTACAATATCTAGCTACACTACTTCCCTCCCCTTACTGACCTGATATTGGCTACACTATCTAGCTACACTACTTCCCTCTCCTTACTGACGAGACATTGGCTACAGTATCTAGCTACACTACTTCCCTCCCCTTACTGACCTGATATTGGCTACACTATCTAGCTACACTACTTCCCTCTCCTTACTGACGAGACATTGGCTACAGTATCTAGCCACTTCCCTCTCCTTACTGACCTGCTATTGGCTACACTATCTAGCTACTTCCCTCTCCTTACTGGCCTGCTATTGGCTACACTACTTCCCTCTCCTTACTATGGCAAGCGGGATCGAAGGACACTTTGCTCCATGTTGTTGTGTGGCCAGCTAGCAGTGCAAACTCTCCCCATTGAGCAGTAGACTATCACGGTGAAATCCAGATGGTTACTAAATACCAATATTACAAGTTATTTCTCGTGTAGGAAGTTATCCTACTCTAAATAAAATCAAGTGGGATTGAAAAAATAAATAAACTGGCCACGTTAGCTAACGCTAACGACGTGATACAGCTGCCTGGTGGGAAGCAACTGCAGGTCGGTAAGCACTAGCCTCTTCACCAGACCGTACTGCTTGGCTCCGGAAGACCTGTTGTCCGGAGCCAAGAGGCTAGCAAGCACCTCGATACAACACCGTTGGTCATTACTTTAGCTGACTGACATGTCACGGTGACATCAATATCGTGACCAATACTACAAGTTAATTCTCACTCACCCATCAAAATAAACATCACTTTATTTTACAAGTTTTAACTAGACCATTTTGCTTTTGCCAGCTAGCCAGTGTAAACTAGTTAGCTGGGAAGGGCTCATCAGGATGACTGACTGAACTAGCTAGCTGGGAAGGGCTCATCAGGATGACTGACTGAACTAGCTAGCTGGGAAGGTCACATCAGGATGACTGACTGAACTAGCTAGCTGGGAAGGGCCCGTCAGGATGACTGACTGAACTAGCTAGCTGGGAAGGGCTCATCAGGATGACTGACTGAACTAGCTAGCTGGGAAGGTCTCATCAGGATGACTGACTGAACTAGCTAGCTGGGAAGGGCTCATCATGATGACTGACTGAACTAGCTAGCTGGGAAGGGCCCGTCAGGATGACTGACTGAACTAGCTAGCTGGGAAGGGCTCATCAGGATGACTGACTGAACTAGCTAGCTGGGAAGGTCACATCAGGATGACTGACTGAACTAGCTAGCTGGGAAGAACTCATCAGGATGACTGACTGAACTAGCTAGCTGGGAAGGGCCCGTCAGGATGACTGACTGAACTAGCTAGCTGGGAAGGGCTCATCAGGATGACTGACTGAACTAGCTAGCTGGGAAGGTCTCATCAGGATGACTGACTGAACTAGCTAGCTGGGAAGGGCTCATCATGATGACTGACTGAACTAGCTAGCTGGAGAGGTCTCGTCAGGATGACTGACTGAACTAGCTAGCTGGGAAGGGCTCATCAGGATGACTGACTGACTGAACTAGCTAGCTGGGAAGGGCTCATCAGGATGACTGACTGAACTAGCTAGCTGGGAAGGTCTCATCAGGATGACTGACTGAACTAGCTAGCTGGGAAGGGCCCGTCAGGATGACTGACTGAACTAGCTAGCTGGGAAGGTCACATCAGGATGACTGACTGAACTAGCTAGCTGGGAAGGTCACATCAGGATGACTGACTGAACTAGCTAGCTGGGAAGGGGCTCATCAGGACGACTGAACCCAATCCATTCGTCTCCACTCAACTCTCAGCTGCTCGACATATGTCATCAATTTGGGCACCAGGCGTTTCTGTATAGCCTCTCCCTCCTAGAAGTCGTTTGTGTAACTTCAAAATGGAGGGGTGTTGTACCAAAATGCATCAGCGATTGGATCATCTCTTACAAATCTAACCAATCAGAATATCAAAGTTGATAACACCATGTAGGCCGCCTCTGGCCCAACCCATCTGTGTCTGGGACCAATCACAACGGTCAGAATGTGTTCACATTCTAGAAATCATCGGGGAGGAAGGCAAAAATCCAGAAGAACGATGGAAAAGAAAAAGGTCAGTTTGCGGAGCCAGGAAAAGCTTACCTCTTGATGTCTCCATGTATGAGCTGCGGAGAGGATGAGTGGAGGAACTGAATGGCTCTGGCTGTGCCCAGCAACACACCGACACGCTGTGGCCAGAAGAGGGCAGCACTGGCCTGAGGGAGAGGCACACACACAGTCAACACACACCAACAACACATATATTCCAGGTTCAATCCTCGTGTCATGTCCTCCTTTCTCATTGTTTAATGTCTCAATAGCAGTCCCCGTCCCGATAGCAGTCCCCCGTCCATCTCGATAGCAGTCCCCGCCCGTCTCCTTTCTCAATGTTTAATAACCTGTCTCGATAGCAGTCCCCGTCCCGTCTCCTTTCTAAATCTCAATGTCCTCCTTTCTCAATGTTTAATAAGCTGTCTCGATAGCAGTCCACGTCCCGTCTCGATAGCAGTCCCCGCCCGTCTCGATAGCAGTCCCCCGTCCCGTCTCGATAGCAGTCCCCCGTCCCGTCTCGATAGCAGTCCCCGTCCGTCTCCTTTCTCAATCTCAATGTCCTCCTTTCTCAATGTTTAATAAGCTGTCTCGATAGCAGTCCCCCGTCCCGTCTCGATAGCAGTCCCCCGTCCCGTCTCGATAGCAGTCCCCCGTCCCGTCTCGATAGCAGTCCCCCGTCCCGTCTCGATAGCAGTCCCCCGTCCCGTCTCGATAGCAGTCCCCCGTCCCGTCTCGATAGCAGTCCCCCGTCCCGTCTCGATAGCAGTCCCCCGTCCCGTCTCGATAGCAGTCCCCCGTCCCGTCTCGATAGCAGTCCCCCGTCCCGTCTCGATAGCAGTCCCCCGTCCCGTCTCGATAGCAGTCCCCGTCCGTCTCGATAGCAGTCCCCGTCCGTCTCGATAGCAGTCCCCGTCCGTCTCGAACAGCAGTGCCCGTCCGTCTCGAACAGCAGTGCCCGTCCGTCTCGAACAGCAGTGCCCGTCCGTCTCGAACAGCAGTGCCCGTCCGTCTCGATAGCAGTCCCCGTCCGTCTCGATAGCAGTCCCCGTCCCGTCTCGATAGCAGTCCCCGTCCCGTCTCGATAGCAGTCCCCGTCCCGTCTCGATAGCAGTCCCCGTCCCGTCTCGATAGCAGTCCCCGTCCCGTCTCGATAGCAGTCCCCGTCCCGTCTCGATAGCAGTCCCCGTCCCGTCTCGATAGCAGTCCCCGTCCCGTCTCGATAGCAGTCCCCGTCCCGTCTCGATAGCAGTCCCCGTCCGTCTCGATAGTAGTCCCCGTCCGTCTCGATAGCACTCCCCAGTTAACGTTCTTTAGTTTTAAAGATATGAAGAATAAAAGACTGACCTGGTTGTGCAGCTGGTCTTCCAGAGAACCGTTGGGCATGAAGACATAGAGCAGACAGTAGGTTCCTTGTCCAACACTGTAGCCCACAAAGTCCACTATATTGGGATGTCTGTATCTGGGCGGGGAAAGGCAGAGTATTTTTGTTTGTTGCTAAACCTACAATAGAGCCGCATCTTACAATGAAGAAGACACTTTTCAGATGTATTTTTTTTAGCCCTTCTTACATCAGCTGATATCTCAAAGTGCTGTACAGAAACCCAGCCTAAAACAGCAAGCAATGCAGGTGTAGAAGCACGGTGGCTAGGAAAAACTCCCTCCTCAACAATAGGAGGGAGAAACAGAGCATATAGGCAGAGTAAAGACAGAAGAGCATATAGGCAGAGTAAAGATGACCTGCTTGGCAGAAGAGAGACTAACCACAGCAGAAGAGAGACTAACCACAGCAGAAGAGAGACTAACCACAGCAGAAGAGAGACTAACCACAGCAGAAGAGAGACTAACCACAGCGGACCAGCTAAAGCCTGAAGAGGACAGTATAAAGGGAACTTCTGATTCTCTAGGCCTGTCTCCACCTGGGCTTTTCATGGTCAGGCTTCCCGTATGACGATACGGAATACAGTCTGATGTACGTGGAGTAGGGGAGACTAGGGCTGGGGCTGACCCCATTTAGTCCACTGGTCGATTGTTTGGTCGATAGGTTGTTGGTCGACCAATAATGTTTTAGTCGAGCAGTTGCAACAACAACAAAAATGTATTGATTGACGCCTGTCAGAGTGGACTAATCCAATGTAGAGACCTGTCAGAGTGGACTAATCCATTGTAGAGGCCTGTCTCAGTGGACTAATCCATTGTAGAGGCCTGTCTCAGTGGACTAATCCATTGTAGAGGCCTATCTCAGTGGACTAATCCATTGTAGAGGCCTATCTCAGTGGACTAATCCATTGTAGAGGCCTATCTCAGTGGACTAATCCATTGTGGAGGCCACGGGGATGACACACCAGTATCACATTTACTGTTAATTACCATAATTTCTAATCTACAATGTTTGTTTGGTTACCATAATTTATGTTAAAGCATTTAATATATAATTATTACTAGGGATGCACAATATATCGGTGAACATATCGGAATCGGCCGATATTAGCTAAAAATGCCATTATCGGTATCGTCCCGATGTTTGGTTCAACACCGATGTTAAAAACCAATGTCAAAGCTACCATGCATACCTATATAATGTAGGTACATGACGTAATGACGCCCACAATGTCTACTGTGTGGATCGACCAGTCAACAGGTCGAGCACTCATTTGAAAGTATGAAAATTTCAGCAAGACAACAAAGGCAAAATTCATTAAAGCCAAGATAATGGAACTCATTGCCCTTGACAATCAACCGCTCTCTGTCGTGGGTGATTTTGGCTTTCGCCGACTGGTCGAGCACCGGTACATACTACCAAGTGCGCTATTTTTCAGATGTTGCCCTACCGGAGTTGCACAGTAATAGCGTCACTGCTATTAGCTGCTATTAGCTTCATGACATTTATACTATGGAACGCGGTTTGGGTCTTTGCGTGTCAAAAAAGATACAGTAGCACTGTCAAAGCTGTACAAAAAAGTCACCGGCCACGAACGATGTGTTTACAATACCGCATTGTTAATAAAGCATCATTTGTTCAACCGCAACTTCTGGGGTAGCTAGCTTTAGCTTGGTACCTAGCTAGCACCAATACAACCAGCCTGAAAACAATGACCAGTAGAAACTGCAGCCATTTTCATTATTCTTAGCAATGACTTAGGAATCATTGTGAGTAAGTATAAGCTAGGTTGCCTCTTGTTGTTCGCCTTTTGAAATTGAACTTCAGTTCATGAAAATAAATAGCTAGCCAGCTACTTAACCCTGTTGCCCAAAGCTAACGTTATAAGCAGCCATCTAGCTTCATCTGGCTAGTGAGAAACAACTGGACCGGGTTATGTGTTGTGAAGCTAGCCACAATAAGGATTAGGCACAATAGTGAAATTTGCGGTTTGCCTTCAAAATAAAAGTATGTCATTGACAGTGACGCAAATTAATACAAATAGTAGAATTATGCCATACTTTTACTTTGAAGGATAACCGCAAAGTCCACTATTGTGGCTAATCCTTATTGTGGCTAACTTCACATTGATGCGTCTGACCACCATTAATCAAATAAGAACTGTCTTTAAAAAAAGCTAGATAGCTCATGGATGCAAACAATGTTCTTCCCCAAAAACATTGCAAAACGACATCTGTTTCAGTTGTTATATTTAGCTAGCTAACTATATAGCTAGGTGTCATCTAAAATAACCCTAATTTACATGACCAGCACTGTAGGTGCGCGAGACAACTTTATCAGCATCATAGCATACGTGTCGATGAATCGTTGTGACATATGAAATACGAGTGAGTGTAATCAATGTGTAATAACTACTTTAAAAAATTATGAACGCGTTAAATTATTATATGACGTGCAGTCATATTCAGGTCCTGATTGGTCAACAAGCTTATTTCACACGTCAAATAGTGTCATTTGATGTGAATCTTTTTTGACACGCAAAGACCCAAACGGCGTTCCATAGAATTCCTGGTTGAGAACGAAACGACTGAACAACGAAACAGCAAGTAAGTGAAAGAAATAGGTTTTGATTGTGTTTTACTGGTAATGGGGCCGGCCATACGTAAATGCCAACAAAATAACTTTTTGGTCAGTGTGGCGTGTGTGTGTAACCTTTATTTAACTAGGCAAGTCAGTTAAGAACACATTCTTAGTTACAATGATGGCCCGGACGACGCTGGGCCAATTGTGTGCCGCCCTATGGGACTCCCAATCACGGCCGGATGTGATACAGCCTGGATTCCAACCAGGGACTGTAGTGACGCCTCTTGCACTGCGATGCAGTGCCTTAGACCGCTGCGTCCATTTGTGTGTTAACTATTTAACTGTACTAGAATGTTTAAAAGGCCGCAAAAATGTTAAACATCGGTTATCGGTATCAGGGTTCTTTGGCAAGGAAAATATCGGTATCAGCCAAAAAGGTGCATCACTAATGATTAGTATTTTACAGTTGTCATTGTCAGAATGGACACGTTGTTTGCAGAGCGGACAACCTAAGCTACACTTGTGAGAAAGACGGTTTGGTTTATTTCATTCCATTTACAGAGTTGTTTTGTTTGGAGCGCTACTGTCAATGTTGAGTAAGGACGTGCACCTGATTCCGCATAGAAATCGGCCTGGGCTACCTGGCCTGCGTTCAAATGTAGGCAATATAATAAATGTGTCCATTTGGAGATCTGAAAATTATTTCTGACCGTCTTAAAGCACCAACACTAATGAGCTGTCGAGCTTCTCAAAGTAATTTTTCTTCACCTCAAACAGCAAGTAAACAAAAGCTGTGTTCGAATACCCATACTAACATACTGTATACTACATACTTAATGAGTAAATACTACATATTATATACTTTAGTTCATTTTAGTATACTGTAAACCAACAGTATCGTTTCAGTTGTGTGTACTAGTGCTTCGCCGGTCTACTGGAAGTTGATCCTGTTGCTATGCAACCTCTTGTTAGCTTGTAATTAGCATAACAAATGACTAGCTAGACATTTTACGATTTCTGGTGTGTTATTAAATTCAATCTGGATTGTCAGAGTGCGCTCTGGGCGTTCGTAAACCCAGAGCGTTGTCAGATTGTCCGTTCGTAAACCCAGAGCGTTGTCAGATTGTCCGTTCGTAAATTCAGAGCGTTGTCAGATTGTCCGTTCGTAAATTCAGAGCGTTGTCAGATTGTCCGTTCGTAAACCCAGAGCGTTGTCAGATTGTCCGTTCGTAAATTCAGAGCGTTGTCAGATTGTCCGTTCGTAAACCCAGAGCGTTGTCAGATTGTCCGTTCGTAAACCCAGAGCGTTGTCAGATTGTCCGTTCGTAAACCCAGAGCGTTGTCAGATTGTCCGTTCGTAAACCCAGAGCGTTGTCAGATTGTCCGTTCGTAAACCCAGAGCGTTGTCAGATTGTCCGTTCGTAAATTCAGAGCGTTTCGCGGAGCGTTCAGAGCGTCACACTGGACGCTCTGGCCGAGGAGTAGGGTTGATCCGAGCGTTCAACGGCTGTCTAGCGAAGTTACTTTCAAACACAAATGAGAGAACACCTCACTCTGACCTTTCACTCCCCCTAGCATAGCTGGTTAGGCTGTTTTAATGTTATCCAGAGCGTTGGTGACTGTAACTGTGCTGCTAGCAACAATTTAATTACGCTTTTTTTTTTGCCAACGTTTACTGACACCGGCCATATTTCAACGGGTGTTGAGCGTTCGTCAATTCATCAGTTATTCGGCGCTCTGGCACACTCAGACCAGAGTGCCGTTACCTCTGTTGAAACGCACAACAACTATACCACTTAGCCAAGTATGATGTAAATAATCAAGTCAATAAACGTTGGGTAGTTAGTTAGATAGCATATAGTTAATATACTGCCTGGCAAGTTCGATGTATTAGTAGCCAACTAGCTAACATTTACATTTAAGTCATTTAGCAGACGCTCTTATCCAGAGCGACTTACAAATTGGAAAGTTCATACATATTCATCCTGGTCCCCCCGTGGGGAATGAACCCACAACCCTGGCGTTGCAAGCGCCATGCTCTACCAACTGAGCCACACGGGACCATACCGGTACATGGTGATGTAATGCTATGCTGTTCGTAAGGATAGAGTAGCTAACATACCGGTACATGCTACTGTAATGCTATGCTGTTCGTAAGGATAGAGTAGCTAACATACCGGTACATGCTGCTGTAATGCTATGCTGTTCGTAAGGACAGAGTAGCTAACATACCGGTACATGCTGCTGTAATGCTATGCTGTTCGTAAGGATAGAGTAGCTAACATACCGGTACATGCTGCTGTAATGCTATGCTGTTCGTAAGGATAGAGTAGCTAACATACCGGTACATGCTGCTGTAATGCTATGCTGTTCGTAAGGACAGAGTAGCTAACATACCGGTACATGCTGCTGTAATGCTATGCTGTTCGTAAGGATAGAGTAGCTAACATACCGGTACAAACTGCTGTAATGCTATGGTGTTCGTAAGGATAGAGTAGCTAACATACCGGTACATACTGCTGTAATGCTATGCTGTTCGTAAGGATAGAGTAGCTAACATACCGGTACATACTGCTGTAATGCTATGCTGTTCGTAAGGATAGAGTAGCTAACATACCGGTACATGCTGCTGTAATGCTATGCTGTTCGTAAGGATAGAGTAGCTAACATACCGGTACATACTGCTGTAATGCTATGCTGTTCGTAAGGATAGAGTAGCTAACATACCGGTACATACTGCTGTAATGCTATGCTGTTCGTAAGGACAGAGTAGCTAACATACCGGTACATACTGCTGTAATGCTATGCTGTTCGTAAGGATAGAGTAGCTAACATACCGGTACATGCTGCTGTAATGCTATGCTGTTCGTAAGGACAGAGTAGCTAACAAATTGTCAGCCAACATAACATGTAACTTATTTGAAAAGTCATTACTTTATTACATTTCTTGACATTTGTAAAATTAGTTAAAGCAATGAATTTGTATCGGCTCTCGTTGGACTTCAGCTGCATATTTTCTGCCATTTTATTCAAATCTGAAAACGTTGTGAAACCACGCTCATTTTCTGAATTGCATTGTGGGCCCTAAAAGTACAGAAATAGTGTCCACTGCGTGTATATGTCATATTTTGGCAAATTTAGTACGACATCTGGGAACTTTTGGCATACAAACTATATCCATACTATGACCAATAAGAATACTATATACTCAATTTACTTTACAAATAGCGGTTAATATAAGTATTCGAACACAGCTAAACGTCTGTTTTTAGATCCATTGAAAATGACAGTTCCTCAATTTAGCCCATTTGCAAAATCTTTCCAGCTTCCTCCCTTTCGATAACCACTTAGCGTGAAAGGGGAGAAGGTCCGTCATGCTCTGATCCGGTGGAAACGTCATAAAATAAGCCTACCCGATTACTTCTTATCCCTTGAGCAAATACAGCTGTGTCTGTCCGGAGCTTAATGGCGCAGAAAACTGAGGGTCCAGAATATTTTATAGAATGTTTAAGTTTGTTAGCGCTTGGGCTGGACCAGACAGGCCATGGGTAGCCAATGGGCTGGACCAGACAGGCCATGGGTAGCCAATGGGCTGGACCAGACAGGCCATGGGTAGCCAATGGGCTGGACCAGACAGGCCATGGGTAGCCAATGGGCTGGACCAGACAGGCCATGGGTAGCCAATGGGCTGGACCAGACAGGCCATGGGTAGCCAATGTGATTTATTTTTAAATCACCGATATTTTTTACCTGCAGGTTGCAATGTTTATTGGTTGGTTTTATGTTTTATATACAGTACCAGTCAAAAGTTGACACACCTACTCATTCAAGGGTTTTTCTTTATTTTTAATATAACAAACACACACACACATTATTTTTACTATTTTCTACATTGTAGAATAATAGTGACGACATCAAAACTATGAAATAACACATATGAAATCATGTAGTAACCAAAAAGTGTTAAACAAATCAAAATATATTTTATATTTGAGATTCTTCAAAGTAGCCACCCTTTGCCTTGATGACAACTTTGCACACTCTTGGCATAAGAAAAATAGTGAAAAACGTTGAAATGAGTAGGTGTCAAAACATTTGACTGGTACTGTAGTTGGCAATGGCAATGTTAGATTTGTATACTTTTCATTTAGATATCATTTGTATTAATCACATGACAATGATTGAGATACGAAGACTTTATTCTAAAATAAATTAAATTGTTCCATGAATATGTGCATAAGAAAATGATCACTGATCGGTAGAATTGGTAAGATAAATTGGCACTCCAAATGGAAAAAAAGTGTCCGACCCCTGGCGTATCCTATTACCGGCAACTTAGGGAAAGTAATGGCAGAATCTACAAAGGCCAGCAGCAATGGGATGTGGTGGTTCGGAAACAGGTTATTGATCTCTAGCTCCCTCTTGAGTCATTTGTGTCTTAATTATTTCATCACAGTATGCTTAAAGCATCAAACAAGCTCAATAGCCTACATATAGTTGATTTTATTAAAACACATAGGGTCTGTCTATATATGGAAAAATATACGTTTTAAAATTTCGCCCAGTCGATTGGTTCGAAAGAACACGACTCTTGATTGACATAGATTTATTGGGGGGGGGGGGGGGGGGGGGGCCCTATTTTCTTCTATTTTCTTCTATTTTTTTTTTAAACAGCCCTATTTTCTACACAGATAACTTCTTAGAAAAGAAAGACAACCAAGAGGAATTGAACGAGGTTAAAGTGAGATGCCAGAGATAAAAGTAGGAGAGGTTCTAAAGACTGTCATCTTACTGTGATAGTTTCTCCACCTCGGTCTTGAAGCTCTCCTTCACTACGCTCCAGTCTAGTGGAGAGTTCTACAAAGGGAATACAAGAACAAGATCCAATATAAACAAAATGCATTTTACTGGCTTTCTTTTATATATATATATATATATATATATATTCATTCAAATGACATTTACTGACCAGTTTAAACAGAAATAATAACAACGTCATCATAGTAGACATTTATACCAAGCCGTGTCTGAGAAAGGCCCGGAATATTTCAAAAAAGACGACAGCCACCACAGCCATGGACTATTCTCTCTATTACGGTCTTGCAAGCGGTATCGGAGCATCGGGTATCGGAACAACAGGCTCCAAGACAGCTTCTCTCTCCAAGCAATAAGACTGGTGAACAGCTAACTGATGGCTGCTCTCACCCTCATCCACGGACGACCTGCACTGACGTTTACACACTCTCAGGTCTCTATTCACACTCACAAGCACAATGTTACTCCTCTCGCATGAGCAACACACGGTGCTGTTATTATTATTATTTATCCTACTGACCAGTCACTTGTACCCCTGCCTAAATATACATACACTATACAGTGTCTTGGGAAAGTTCAGACCTCTTCCCCTTTTTCCACATTTTGTTACATCACAGCCTTATTTTAAAACGGATTAAAAATTAGATATGGTGTCCTCAATCTACACGCAATACCCCATACTGACAAAGCGAAAACAGGTTAAGACATTTTTGCAAATGTATTACAAATTTAAAAAAACATACCTTATTTACATAAGTATTCAGACCCTTTTGCTTTGAGACTCAAAATTGAGCTCAGGGTGCATCCTGTTTCCATTGATCATCCTTGAGATGTTTCTACGATTTGATTGGAGTCCACCTGTGGTAAATTCAATTGATTGGACATGATTTGGAAAAGCACACTCCTGTCTATATAAAGGTCCCACAGTTGACAGTGCATGTCAGAGCCAAAACCAAGCCATGCGGTCGAAGTAATTGTCGGTAGAGCTCCCGGACAGGATTGTGTCGAGGCACAGATCTGGGGAACCTTCCAGAAGGACAGCCATCTCTGCAGCACTACACCAATCAGGCCTTTATAGTACAACAGTAAAGATGGAAGCCACTCCAGAGTAAAAGGCACATGACAGCTCGCTTGGAGTTTGCCAAAAGGCACCTTAAGGACTCTCAGACCATGAGAAACCAGATTCTCTGGTCTGATGAAACCAAGATTGAACTCTTTGGCCTGAATTCCAAGCGTCACATTGAGGAAACCTGGCACCATCCCTACGGTGAAGCATGGTGGTGGCAGCATCATGCTGTGGGGATGTTTTTCAGCGGCAGGGACTGGGAGACTAGTCAGGATTGAGGGAAAGATGAACAGAGCAAAGTACAGAGAGATCCTTGATGAAAAGCTGCTGCAGAGCACTCAGGACCCCAGACTGGGACAAAGGTTCACCTTCCAACAGGACAACGGCCCTAAGCACACAGCCAAGACAATGCAGGAGTGGCTTTGGGACAAGTGTCTGAACGTCCTTGAGTGGCCCAGCCAGAGCCCGGACTTGAACCACATCGAATATCTCTGGAGACGTGAAAATATCTGTGCAGCAACGCTCCCCATCCAACCTGACAGAGCTTGAGAGGATCTACAGAGAAGAATGGGAGAAACTCCCCAGATACAGGTGTGCCAAGCTTGTAGCGTCATACCCAAGAAGACTCAAGGCTGTAATCGCTGCCAAAGGCACTTGAACAAAGTACTGAGTAAAGGGTCTGAATACTTATGTAAATATGAGTTATTTTAATAAATATGCAAAAATGTCAACCTGTTTTTGCTTGTCATTATGGGGTTGTGTGTGTAGATTTAGGAGAAAAAAACTATTTAATCAATTTTAAAACAAGGCTATAACAAAATGTGGAAAAAGTCAAGGGGGCTGAACACTTTCCGAAGGCACTGTATAGGATTGATAGTTCCTTGACTGTGTGCAATCAATGTGACCAGCTATGAAACAAAACGGCAGAAATACTTTGTAAACAGCTACTGTAGCATTTATATTACTATAAATGTGATCAAACTTGACCATTTTTATTCACAAATGCGAGTTAAATGCTCCCACTGTGGAGACCTGACTACCCGCCTACGTGGCTAATGAAATAGACAACTTAACAGCCAATGTTAAAATGTTATGCCCTGATTACGCAATCAGGGCATAACATTTTAACATTGGCTGTTAATTTCTCTACCATAAGCCGCCTCCAACGTTGTTTTAGAGTTAGGTACGATGTCCAAACAGCCTCACAACCGCAGACCACATTTATGGCGCCGTGTGAGCGAGTGGTTTGCTGATGTCAACGTGAACAGAGTGCCCCGTGGTGGGGGTGGGGTTATGGTATGGACAGACATAAGCTACGGACAACTAACACGATTGCATTTTATTGAGGTCAATTTGAATGCACAGAGATACCGTGACGAGATCCTGAGGCCCATTGTCGTGCCATTCATCCCGCCGCCATCACCTCATGTTTCAGCATGATAATGCACTGCCCCATGTCGCAAGGATCTGTACACAATTCCTGGAAGCTGAAAATGTCCCAGTTATTCCATGGCCTGCGTACTCACCAGACATGTCACCCATTGAGCATGTTTGGGATGCTCTGGATCGACATGTACGACAACATTCCACAGGCCACAATCAACAGCCTGATCAACTCTATGTGAAGGAGATGTGTCGCGCTGCATGAGGCAAATGGTGGTGACACCAGATACTGACTGGTTTTCTGATCCACGCCCCTACTTAAAAAAAAATCTATATTCCTAGTCATGTGACTTCCATAGATTAGGGCCTAATTAATATTTAAATTGACTGATTTCCGTCAATGAACTAACTCAGTCAAATCTTTGAAATTATTTCATGTTCCGTTTTATTTTTGTTCAGTATAGTGGACTCTTCTGAGTCATATAAGTGCATTGAAATTATTTAGGAACTGTGGCCAATGAGAGCCACTGAAGAGGAGTGTGGCCAATGAGAGATACTGGAGAGGAGTGTGGCCAATGAGAGACACTGGAGAGGAGTGTGGCCAATGGGAGACACTGGAAAGGAGTGTGGCCAATGAGAGACACTGAAGAGGAGTGTGGCCAATGAGAGACACTGGAGAGGAGTGTGGCCAATGAGAGACACTGGAGAGGAGTGTGGCCAATGAGAGACACTGAAGAGGAGTGTGGCCAATGGGAGAGGAGTGTGGCCAATTATCTTATGTTGCACCTACCCCACATTTTCCAAGAATATTCTTATCATGTTACTGAATGTTTCCGGAGTATTTTCACATTTGATCAACAAATACGGCAAAAAGTACAGTAAATGTACACTCGCCGGTCAGTTTATTAGGTACACCACCCTGCTCAGACCGTGAGTCACGTAGCCGTGGCTTGAAATATAAAGCAAGCAGACAGGCATTCAGTTACTGTTCGATTGAACGTTAGAACGGGCAAAACAAGTGACCTAAGAGACTTTGAGCCCGGTGTATGATCGTTGGTGCCAGGCGCGCCCGATCCAGTATCTTTAAAAAAACGTCCGCCCTCCAGGGCTTTTCACACACCACAGAGTCTCGAGTTTTTACCCAGAATGCTGCGACAAACAAACCGACATCCAATCAGCTGCAGTCCTGTGGGTCGAAAACAACTCGTTGATGAGAGAAGTCGAAGGAGAACGGCAAGAATCGTGCAAGATAAGAGGCGGGGCCGCAAACAGACCAATAACAGCGCAGTACAACAGTGGTGGGCGGATCGGCGTCTCAGAACACACAACTCGTCTGTCCTTGTCAGTGATTGGCTATTGCAGCTGTCGACCCCTCCAAGTTCCACTCCTATCAGATACAAAACACATCACCTGGAACCATGACAGCGAGTTCAGTTTACTTGAGTGGCCTGCACATGTAACGGATGTGAAATGGCTAGCTAGTTAGCGGCGGTGCGCGCTAATAGCCTTTCAAACGGTGACGTCACTCGCTCTGAGACCTCGAAGTAGTGGTTCCCCTTGCTCTGCAAGGGCCGCGGCTTTTGTGGAGCGATGGGTAACGATGCTTCGTGGGTGACTGTTGTTGATGTGTGCAGAGGGTCCCTGGTTCGCGCCCGGGTCGGGGCGAGGGGACGGACTAAAGTTAAACTGTTACACACAATCCCCAGACCTCAACCCCAGTAGAGCCTCTTTGGGATGAGATGGAACGGGCTGTTCACAGCATGAATGTACCGCCATCCAATCTGCAGCAACTTGTAGAATGCCCAGAAGAATTCAGGCTGTCCGACCCGGTACTACATGGCTGTACCTAATAAACTGTCCGGTTTAGTGTAAAATGCTCAATAAAAATCAACAGTGTAATGTTTGAATTCAGTCTTGTGTCAAGAAAACTGTTGTGTCCTCACCCTTGAGTCTAATAAAAATAAAAATCACCTAATGTACAAACTGTTCCCTTTCAATTGATTGATGGTTATGCATTTTCATATTTCTATAAGAAACATTTAAAATGTAGCCTTATTCGTATAGGCCAATTCCCAACGAGTATAAACGGTTGGTTAAGATCATTTCTGGATATTCTACTTTCTTACCAGTCGATATTGAACACTGCATTGTTGGGAAAGACTTTGCGAGTAAGAGTTTCCTTGGACAGTTTTACATACGTTGTATCCTGTTAACAAATACTTTGATATGACACATTTACACCCCAAGATATATTGCCAGGGTTGGCAGTCATAAAGATTTATATCAACCATCTTTCCTCTATGATTACCACTGAAGAGGACTGAGCAGTCTAAAAGTCGCATACCTCTTTCAGTTTCTTGACAGCGAAGTCAGTGCTCCTCATGGTAGCCCGGTACACATGTCCAAACCCCCCCTCTCCTATCTGCTTGGCATGGGAGAAGTCCTCTGTTCCTCTCTGGACTTCCTCAAACGGCCAACACATAGCGCTGGACAGCAGGGGATCTCTGGAGATGGACCACTGATGAAGAACAACAATACTTTATTCATCCATTTTCTGCTTTGATCTCAACCCCTTGTTGAAAGATACAGACACCCACAGACTAACGAGAAAGATACAGACACCCACAGACTAACGAGAAAGATACAGACACCCACAGACTAACGAGAAAGATACAGACACCCACAGACTAACGAGAAAGATACAGACACCCACAGACTAACGAGAAAGATACAGACACCCACAGACTAACGAGAAAGATACAGACACCCACAGACTAAAGAGAAAGATACAGACACCCACAGACTAACGAGAAAGATACAGACACCCACAGACACCCACATACTAACGAGAAAGACACAGACACCCACAGACTAACAAGAAAGATACAGACTAACGAGAAAGATACAGACACCTACAGACTAACAAGAAAGATACAGACTAACGAGAAAGATACAGACTATTGAGAAAGATACAGACTATTGAGAAAGATACAGACTATTGAGAAAGATACACACTATTGAGAAAGATACACACTATTGAGAAAGATACTTAGGATAGAACATAATCACAACTACTACCGGTGTTAGTAACCGTGAACTACTACTACTACCGGTGTTAGTAACCGTGAACTACTACTACTACCGGTGTTAGTAACCGTGAACAACTACTACTACCGGTGTCAGTAACCGTGAACTACTACTACTACCGGTGTTAGTAACCGTGAACTACTACTACTACCGGTGTCAGTAACCGTGAACTACTACTACTACCGGTGTTAGTAACCGTGAACAACTACTACTACTACCGGTGTTAGTAACCGTGAACAACTACTACTACTACCGGCGTTAGTAACCGTGAACAACTACTACTACTACCGGCGTTAGTAACCGTGAACAACTACTACTACTACCGGTGTTAGTAACCGTGAACAACTACTACTACTACCGGTGTTAGTAACCGTGAACAACTACTACTACTACCGGCGTTAGTAACCGTGAACAACTACTACTACTACCGGTGTTAGTAACCGTGAACAACTACTACTACTACCGGTGTTAGTAACCGTGAACTACTACTACTACCGGTGTTAGTAACCGTGAACAACTACTACTACTACCGGTGTTAGTAACCGTGAACAACTACTACTACTACCGGCGTTAGTAACCGTGAACAACTACTACTACTACCGGTGTTAGTAACCGTGAACAACTACTACTACTACCGGCGTTAGTAACCGTGAACTACTACTATTACTACCGGTGTTAGTAACCGTGAACAACTACTACTACTACCGGTGTTAGTAACCGTGAACTACTACTACTACCGGTGTCAGTAACCGTGAACTACTACTACTACCGGTGTTAGTAACCGTGAACAACTACTACTACTACCGGCGTTAGTAACCGTGAACAACTACTACTACTACCGGCGTTAGTAACCGTGAACTACTACTACTACCGGCGTTAGTAACCGTGAACTACTACTACTACCGGTGTCAGTAACCGTGAACTACTACTACTACCGGTGTCAGTAACCGTGAACTACTACTACTACTACCGGTGTCAGTAACCGTGAACTACTACTACTACCGGTGTCAGTAACCGTGAACTACTACCGGTGTTAGTAACCGTGAACTACTACTACTACTACCGGTGTCAGTAACTGTGAACTACTACCAGTGTTAGTAACCGTGAACTACTACTACTACTACCGGTGTCAGTAACCGTGAACTACTACTACTACCGGTGTTAGTAACCGTGAACAACTACTACTACTACCGGTGTTAGTAACCGTGAACAACTACTACTACTACCGGCGTTAGTAACCGTGAACAACTACTACTACTACCGGCGTTAGTAACCGTGAACAACTACTACTACTACCGGTGTTAGTAACCGTGAACAACTACTACTACTACCGGCGTTAGTAACAGTGAACTACTACTATTACTACCGGTGTTAGTAACCGTGAACAACTACTACTACTACCGGTGTTAGTAACCGTGAACTACTACTACTACCGGTGTCAGTAACCGTGAACTACTACTACTACCGGTGTTAGTAACCGTGAACAACTACTACTACTACCGGTGTTAGTAACCGTGAACAACTACTACTACTACCGGCGTTAGTAACCGTGAACAACTACTACTACTACCGGCGTTAGTAACCGTGAACTACTACTACTACCGGTGTCAGTAACCGTGAACTACTACTACTACCGGTGTCAGTAACCGTGAACTACTACTACTACTACCGGTGTCAGTAACCGTGAACTACTACTACTACCGGTGTCAGTAACCGTGAACTACTACCGGTGTTAGTAACCGTGAACTACTACTACTACTACCGGTGTCAGTAACTGTGAACTACTACCAGTGTTAGTAACCGTGAACTACTACTACTACTACCGGTGTCAGTAACCGTGAACTACTACTACTACTACCGGTGTCAGTAACCGTGAACTACTACCGGTGTTAGTAACCGTGAACTACTACTACTACTACCGGTGTCAGTAACCGTGAACTACTACCAGTGTTAGTAACCGTGTACTACTACTACCGGTGTCAGTAACCGTGAACTACTACTATTACCGGTGTCAGTAACCGTGAACTACTACTACTACCGGCGTCAGTAACCGTGAACTACTACTACTACCGGTGTCAGTAACCGTGAACAACTACTACTACTACCGGCGTCAGTAACCGTGAACTACTACTACTACCGGCGTCAGTAACCGTGAACTACTACTAATACCGGTGTCAGTAACCGTGAACTACTACTACTACCGGTGTCAGTAACCGTGAACTACTACTATTACCGGTGTCAGTAACCGTGAACTACTACTATTACCGGTATCAGTAACCGTGAACTACTACTATTACCGGTGTCAGTAACCGTGAACTACTACTACCGGCGTCAGTAACCGTGAACTACTACTACTACCGGTGTCAGTAACCGTGAACTACTACGACCGGTGTCAGTAACCGTGAACTACTACTACCGGTGTCAGTAACCGTGAACTACTACTACTACCGGTGTCAGTAACCGTGAACTACTACTACTACCGGTGTCAGTAACCGTGAACTACTACTACTACCGGTGTCAGTAACCGTGAACTACTACTACTACCGGTGTCAGTAACCGTGAACTACTACCGGTGTTAGTAACTGTGAACGAGTAGTCATTGTGGAGACCGCCAGGCTACCAGAGAAATACAACTGTTCTAAATATATATATGTGTTAGTTCTGTTTTATTGTTCCGGTCTGCTCTAGAACCATTTCCGGGAGTCAACTATTTCATTCTGCTTTTTACGTCTGAATCTAAAAACCGAGTCTAACAATAGTGACTATGGTTCCTCTCACATACCGGCTCCTCTTTCAAAGGCTGCGTTTACACAAGCAGCCCAACTATTGGCAAAAGATTCAATCTGATCTGTCAAGACTGAAAAAAAGGGTTTTATAAAATACATTGAGTATAAAAAACATTAGGAACACCTGCTTCCATGACAGACTGACCAGGTGAATCCAAGCTATGATCCCTTATTGATGTCACTTCAAAATCGGTGTAGATGAAGGGGAGGAGACAGGTTAAAGAAGGATTTTTAAGCCTTGTGACATGGCTTGTGTATGTGTGCCATTCAGAGGGTGGATGGGCAAGACAAAAGTACCTTTGAACAGGGGTATGGTAGTAGGTGTCAGGCGCAACAGTTTGTGTCAAGAACTGCAACGTTGCTGGGTTTTTCACACTCAACAGCTTCCCCGTGTGTATCAAGAATGGTCCACCACCCAAAGGACATCCAGCTAACTTGACACAACTGTGGGAAGCATTGGAGTCAACATGGGCCAGCATCCCTGTGGAACGCTTTCGACACCTTGTAGAGTCCATGTCCCGACGAACTGAGGCTGTTCTGAAGGCAAAAAGGAGGTGCCACTCAATATTAGGAAGGTGTTCCTAATGTTTGGTATAGTCAGTGTACATTTGATTGATTGATTGCTACTTAATGGCTTCCGTCACCTGTTGGTCTACAAACGCCCCTCTGTGGTCCTGTGATTTCAGACCAGAGGGTGGAGGGCCAGGTTTGGGCAGACACCTCAGTCCTGGAGGGAGAGAAACAGCCCGAGTGAAGGTGGAGAACAGACTGCCACCTGATCTGATAGCACAGCACTTTAAACTGGGTTACATTGGATCAATGATCGCACTGAAAAATATGATAACATATTAGAAACAGTATATAAACAGAGATCCTATAAACAGAGAAACACAAAGATCCTATAAACACAGAGATAAACACAGAGATCCTATAAAACACAGAGATCAACACAGAGATCCTATATGTAATTCTATGGTGTAAAATATGATAAGACTTCATAAGCCCGTGTTATCGTCATATTACAAGCAGTGTGAAATCTTGTAAGAAGTGTTCTAATAACCAGTTGTTGTAAGCACGCTGTGAGTGGTGATTAAATGAGACGTTACCCGGTGGAGAGTAAGCCTTAGTGGTCAGAGTGTTGGTCGGATGGACTTTAGGAGGAGGGTTGAAGAGATGAGATGGAGGAACAAGAGGCTCCAGTTTATCCTGCGACGGAGCACCAAGAGGAGTGGAAGAGGGTTGATGTCCACTGGGCTTCCCTACATTAAGACAACAGCAGCCATTAGACAGCTATCTTCCAGAAGCATCCGTTATAAAGAGAACAATGATTCACTGAAACCTCGGACCCGGGCTTCTCTTTCTCAGCTTTTCTGATTGGAGTGTACAGCTAAGGTAGGTGTGCGTCCTGGCTCGCGTCCATCTTCCGTCACCGCACACGTCCCCCCTGGTCGTCCGTCCCCGCACGCGTCCCCCCCCGCGTCCCTCCGTCCATCCCCCCCGTCCCCGCACGCGTCTCTCCCCCCCGCACGCGTCCCTCCCCACCGCACGCGTCCCTCCCCGCACGCGTCCCTCCGTCCGTCCCCGCACGCGTCCCTCCCTCCGTCCGTCCCCGCACGCGTCCCTCCCCACCGCACGCGTCCCTCCCCGCACGCGTCCCTCCGTCCGTCCCCGCACGCGTCCCTCCCTCCGTCCCTCCCCGCACGCGTCCCTCCGTCCGTCCCCGCACGCGTCCCTCCCTCCGTCCGTCCCCGCACGCGTCCCTCCCTCCGTCCGTCCCCGCACACGTCCCTCCCTCCCTCCCTCCGTCCGTCCCCGCACGCGTCCCTCCCTCCCTCCCTCCCTCCGTCCCCGCACGCGTCCTTCCCTCCCCCCCCACGCGTCCCTCCGTCCGTCTCCGCACGCGTCCCTCCCTCCGTCCGTCTCCGCACGCGTCCCTCCCTCCGTCCCCGCACGCGTCCCTCCCTCCGTCCGTCCCCGCACGCGTCCCTTCCTCTGTCTCCGCACGGGTCCTTCCCTCCGTCCGTCCCCCCCGTCCCAGCACGCGTCTCTCCCCCCCGCATGCGTCCCTCCCCGCACGCGTCCCTCCGTCCGTCCCCGCACGCGTCCGTCCCCACACGCGTCCCTCCCCGCACGCGTCCCTCCGTCTGTCCCCGCACGCGTCCGTCCCCGCACGCGTCCCTCCCCGCACGCGTCCCTCCCCGCACGCGTCCCTCCCTCCGTCCGTCCCCGCACGCGTCCCTCCCTCCGTCCGTCCCCGCACGCGTCCCTCCCTCCGTCCGTCCCCGCACGCGTCCCTCCCTCCGTCCGTCCCCGCACGCGTCCCTCCCTCCGTCCGTCCCCGCACGCGTCCCTCCCTCCGTCCGTCCCTCCCTCCGTCCGTCCCCGCACGCGTCCCTCCCTCCGTCCGTCCCCGCACGCGTCCCTTCCTCTGTCCCCGCACGCGTCCCTCCGTCAGTCCGTCCCCGCACGCGTCCCTCTGTCCGTCCCCGCACGCGTCCCTCCCTCCGTCAGTCCGTCCCCGCACGCGTCCATCCGTCCCTCCGTCCATCCCTCCGTCCGTCCGTCCCCGCACGCGTCCCTCCCTCCGTCCATCCATCCCTCCGTCCGTCCGTCCGTCCCCGCACGCGTCCCTCCCTCCGTCCATCCGTCAGTCTGTCCCCGCACGCGTCCCTCCGTCCATCCATCCCTCCCCGCACGCGTCCCTCCCTCCGTCCGTCCCCGCACGCGTCCCTCCCTCCGTCCGTCCCCGCACGCGTCCCTCCCCCCGTCCGTCCCCGCACGCGTCCCTCCCTCCGTCCGTCCCCGCACGCGTCCCTTCCTCTGTCTCCGCACGCGTCCCTTCCTCTGTCTCCGCACGCGTCCCTCCGTCCGTCTCCGCACGCGTCCCTCCGTCCGTCAGTCCGTGCCCGCACGCGTCCCTCCGTCCGTCCATCCCCGCACACGTCCCTCCGTCCGTGCCCGCACGCGTCCCTCCGTCCGTCCCCGCACGCGTCCCTCTGTCCGTCCATCCGTCAGTCCGTCCCCGCACGCGTCCCTCCGTCCATCCGTCAGTCCGTCCCCGCACGCGTCCCTCTGTCCGTCCCCGCACGCGTCCCTCCCTCCGTCAGTCCGTCCCCGCACGCGTCCATCCGTCCCTCCGTCCATCCCTCCGTCCGTCCGTCCCCGCACGCGTCCCTCCCTCCGTCCATCCATCCCTCCGTCCGTCCGTCCCCGCACGCGTCCCTCCCTCCGTCCATCCGTCAGTCTGTCCCCGCACGCGTCCCTCCGTCCATCCATCCCTCCCCGCACGCGTCCCTCCCTCCGTCCATCCCTCCGTCCGTCCCCGCACGCGTCCCTCCGTCCGTCTATGCACGCACACGTGTCTGTCTGTGCCCAGGTCTGTGTCTAACTCACAGTTCAAGATGATATCTCTAGCTCTTAACAGCTGCAGCTTCTCCAGTACGTTCAGTAGTTCTCCCACTGTTCCATTCCTCTGAGCCCAGTGATTCATCACCCAGTCTGTCCGTCTCTCTCTTCTCTCAGCCAGACGCCTGTCAGTCTGGTCGGTCAACACATGGGACGCTGCCATGGAGGACCAATAACAAATGGTATAGAAATCAATAATTGTTTAGAGATCAATCAAATCACACCAATGATACAATTCAGTTACAGTCAGCAGCACTAATGTTGTCAGCTATGTTCTTCCTGATCGGGAAAAACTCTGAACGCTACTTACAGGGTCGTACTGGAGGACCCAGAGTTTATTCCTTATTAGGTGATGTGGCCAGGAAAAACTTTGGGTACCGCTCACTATGTACCCAGCTAGTTAACTGTCTGTTATCTGTATAATATTGTTTTTTTACTGAGCTAGCTAGCAATACCATTCTTAGCAAAGATACTTAACTTCATATGGTGTTCATAGTAAATGGAAATCAACTTTAAGCAAAGATTATCTATAGTGCAAGATACTGGCTTCACCTCCTCCACTCTGCTTTAGCTCAGCTATCCCCAATGCAACGTGTGACAACTAGCTAGCGAGAGGCTATACCTGAGAGGGAGCGGCGAAGCGAGAGGGTTTCGGCCATTAATTAATTATTTAGCAAGTGATTAGTTCATTTTATGGGGGGGAAATGAGTGTCAAATTTTGTCAAGATAAAATTAGTTGCTATTTTGATACGTGATGCAACAGCATGCTTCAGTTAGGCTAGATGAGTGTGCTGCACGCCAGTGGTGTAAAGTACTTAAGTAAAAATAATTTAAAACGACTACTTAGGTCGTTTTTGGGGGTATCTGTACTTTACTATTTATATTTGACAACTTTGACTTCACTACATTCCTAAAGAAAATGATTTTACTCCATACATTTTCCCTGACACCCTAAAGTACTCGTTACATTTTGAATGCTTAGCAAGAAAGGGAAAAGGTCAAATTCATGCACTTATCAAGAGAACATCCCTGGTCATCCCTACTGCCTCTGATCTGGTGGACTCACTAAACAGAGAACATCCCTGGTCGTCCCTACTGCCTCTGATCTGGAGGACTCACTAAACAGAGAACATCCCTGGTCATCCCTACTGCTCACTAAAGTGTTGGAGTGTTGCCCTGGCGATCACTAAATAAAAATTAAAAACAAGAAAATGGTGCAGTCTGGTTTGCTTAATATTAGGAATTTGAAAATATTTATACTTTTACTTTTGATACTTAAGTATATTTAAAACCAAATACTTTTAGAGTTATACTCAAGTAATATTTTTAATTTTCTATTAAAAGGTACTTTTACTCAAGTATGACAACTGGGTACTTTTTCCACCACTGGTGCATACTCCCTTAAAATAACCTGGCTTGAAAAACGGGGTAATAGTGTATTTGTCCATTTTGAGATGACGTAGTCAGTGTACGTGTGTGTAATATATATATATATATATATTTCCTCAAAAGTCATAATTTATCTAAGATATCAAAATAAATCTGTCAGATTTTGGGGACGAGAAAATCTTTGTGGAGCAATTTTGCATCTGACTGGGATGTTTAATGTAGTATTAAAGTGAAGAGGGGGGAAAAAAAGTGTAATTCCCTTTATTGAATGACAACAGGCACATCATTGAAGAATCCCTCCTGTTACCCAATCTCTGACGAGGGGGGAGTCCCCCATGCTTCACAACCGAAACTGATCATACAGATATGAACACATTTTGTGACGTTTTAATTTTTTTTACGTCAGCAAGTTTTTTTTTTTTTCCGGCTGTTCGGCCGAAATACGGCAATCAACTTGGACGCCATAGCTTATTAACTAGCATAGTTTTTGAAACTATATTTAACTACTAGCAATGTCGGTCAGTGCCATTTCTTACCGAATCTGTCCCAGTCCACATCGGAGATACTGTCCATAACAAGGGAGAAGTCGCACAGCACAACCGGTGGTAACTTGTACAAGTATACCTTTCTGATATCCCAGGACGACATCTTTTTAAAACCTTGCTAGCCAACGCGTTACGTAGCTAGCAAGCTAAAGGTAACATTTCTTTTTACGTTTCAAATTCACTACGGTAAAAACCATCACGCTATTAAAGCGAACCTTACTGCAATCGAGCCGGGGATGCTAACGTGGTTGTCCGTGATAAAAAAAAAAAATTAAAAAGTATATAACAAAATCGGTTATTCAATAAGTTATGTCCCTGCTTCAAATATGCCTAGAAACTTCGCTGTCGCCAGCAAGCAGAACTTACTCGTCAGACACGCCCCCCACATGATGGGTACGTCATATCATCCTCTGCCTTCATGGAAAAGTATCAGTTACTTGAATTAGATTTTTTTTTATACATATATTTATTTTTTTGTATGCATTTAGTATTTTCTTGTATATACCTGTGTTTTTTTTGTTTTGTTAGACATGTTTGATGTAGCCATGTGAGTTGTTAATTGTGTATTAAATATATATATTTTAAATGTAAGTATCAAAGTTTTGGCTGTGTTATTTTGTCAACTGTTTTGTAAGATATGTTTGTATATTGTGTTTATATTTGTTAATTCAAAATAAAACATAACAAAATAAAAGTGAGCGACGTTTTTGGCTTTTCACATAGAATCATTCCTTCTTGAGAAATGTCTTTGTATTTCAATGGAATATTATGTGCAGTGCATAGCAGTGAACCTACCTTGTCTCAATTAATTTATAAATCTTGTCAAGACAATGTCTCTTGCTAGCCCAATATTGCACTAAAGGAGCCTAATGTTACTCGTCCAAGGAGTGGTCTGGTAGGTCCATCCATGTACGTTTCGTTATTTTGTTTTCCGTGTGAAAACGGAGAATGGAAAAACGGAAAACGGCGGCTAATTTGTTGTTTTTTGTTTCTAAATTTGAAAAAAGTAAATCTGAAATCGACATCTTTTCTCATTTATAGTGTCAGAATTGGACATGGAATAAGGGGAAAAACAAAAAACAGCACAGTTTATATTACATTTTTTATTTCCGTTTTTAATTTTGTTCAATAAGGGGAAGTACCCACCCCCTCATAGAATATTCACAAAGCTTAGGGGGGGGGGGGTGTTTACAGCCTAGGTTGGCAGCACAAAGAAAGGATTAGACTGGGACAGGAAGATACAAATACTCATGTTAGCTAAGATACAGAACTTATTATGAAGTTGGCATGTAAATAGAACAAACTCAACAACAACTGAAAAAAGTTGGCTTGTACTAGCTAGCAGGCTGGCTATTGACTAGTGAGCAGGCTGGCTATTGACTAGCTAACAGGCTGGCTATTGGCTAGCTAGCCCTACCTGGTTACTGGCTATAGTCATGCTAGCTAGTAGTAGGTAGTGGAAGTAAGTTAGTCCCTCAACCTTTTACAAGATGCTGCAGAAAGGTCATATTTCCCTATTACTTTCTGTTGCTAACTTAGCTAGTTCTTCTGTCGGCTGATAGTGTTTATTGACTGAGAAATAATGAACAGCAGTTACTGTAAATGGTTACCTATCTGGCACTTTTCATCCAATGACTTTTATGTGTAATGTATTGGAACTGAGTCATGATCAAGAACTACCCGAGGGCCTCTTCTCACATAGGGGCCAACATAGCAACAGATTGTAACACCAGATCATGTCATTTAAAAACAAAACATGTGGTATCTGTTATACTAGGAGTTACAGGTTAGGTACTGTTTGGTGTAGCATGTTAGAAATTTATTTTTACTTTTATTTAACTAGGCAAGTCAGTTAAAGAACAAATTCTTATTTACAATTACGACCTACCAGGGAACAGTGGGGTTAACTGCCTTGTTCAGGGGCAGAACGACGGATTTTTAACCTTGTCAGCTCGGGGATCCGATCCAGCAACTTTCCAGTTACTGGCCCAACGCTCTAACCACTAGGCTACCTGCCACCCCGCAATACTGTCTTAATCCTCGATTTGTGAAAACAGGAGAACATTATTAAAATAAATAATTTTTTTTGCTCCATAAAGTAATCCATTAATGTGTACGCAGCCATCTTGCCTATTTCAAGTCTTCTCTCATTTTCTAAATTCAAACAGACCCCCTGCAACTGGGTGTGTGTTTGTGTAATTTGATCGATGTCCTTTCACCTTCAGTTCAGAGAGAGCGAGACTGGTTCAGCTCAGAAAGAAAACCCTGTTAGCCTGCCTCTAGTCAGGTTACAAATTACACATTGGGGACACCCCAATAAAAACTCTTATCTCCTGAAATGTAGACTCATTCACAACTTCCCTCAAATCTAAAAGCATTGGATTGGTGGAGGTATGGGCTAGCTAGAGGGAGTGGATTGGTGGAGGGAGTGGATTGGTGGAGGTATGGGCTAGCTAGAGGGAGTGGATTGGTGGATGGAGTGGATTGGTGGAGGTATGGGCTAGCTAGAGGGAGTGGATTGGTGGAGGTATGGGCTAGCTAGAGGGAGTGGATTGGTGGAGGTATGGGCTAGCTAGAGGGAGTGGATTGGTGGAGGGAGTGGATTGGTGGAGGTATGGGCTAGCTAGAGGGAGTGGATTGGTGGAGGGAGTGGATTGGTGGAGGTATGGGCTAGCTGGAGAGAGTGGATTGGTGGAGGTATGGGCTAGCTAGAGGGAGTGGATTGGTGGAGGGAGTGGATTGGTGGAGGTAGGGCTAGCTGGTGAGAGTGGATTGGTGGAGGTATGGGCTAGATGGAGGGAGTGGATTGGTGGAGGTATGGGCTAGCTGGAGAGAGTGGATTGGTGGAGGTAGGGCTAGCTGGAGGGAGTGGATTGGTGGAGGTATGGGCTAGATGGAGAGAGTGGATTGGTGGAGGTATGGGCTAGCTGGAGGGAGTGGATTGGTGGAGGTATGGGCTAGATGGAGGGAGTGGATTGGTGGAGGTATGGGCTAGATGGAGAGAGTGGATTGGTGGAGGTATGGACTAGCTGGAGGGAGTGGATTGGTGGAGGTATGGGCTAGATGGAGGGAGTGGATTGGTGGAGGTATGGGCTAGAATATATGTGGCATGGCTCTAGTCAGGGTTCGGATATGAATTACACACGTGGCGATGTAAAGTGACTTGTGGTTGCCCAAATGAATGTCGCCCAAATGAATGAAAAAAATAATGTTTACACACAAGACAAGATAGATATATGTTGTTTACTAGTATGTTTGTTACATAGAATCAAACAAACAGATATATTACTATAAAAATTCACAAAAACTATGCTTTGCAGTTTCAGGAAAGCAAAGACATGGCTTGGAAATGGCATAACAATAATACATTATAACCCTTGACACCATGAACGTGTGTTTGTTTCATTAAAATAGTTTTGCTAACATTTAGGACTACCCATCCCCCTTTGCATTACCAGTTGAAACTAAATGAAAAAAAATATCTAAATCAAATGACTAATTCAGACAAAGGTAAAAAATACATAGAAAAGGATGATGAGTGTCCTGTAAGGTAACGGACTATATAAAGTGCAGATCTTTAATTTTTGTGTTTCATACACTGGCCATGATTTAAATATTATCTCATATAAAGCTGTGGTCGGAAGGGATAAGGCAGGCTAATGATGACCAATTATTTGATACTATTATTAATAATAATAATAACAATAATAATAATAATGATGCTAACCAACAACAACAATTTCCCAAAGTGCTAAAACAAGATACGAAAAACAACAAAATCTCTTAAAATTGTCAAAAAGGTCCTATGACATATTCGTTATTGCCACTTATAGTCCTCAGTTCCTCTAAATATGTTTTTGTTTAAATGGAAAAAAAATGAAAGCAGGCAAATGATCGTCAAACTGAGAAAATACTTTTATCTATTACTCTATAATACACTCAAAGCATAGAATAGCAACAAGAGGCAAATACAGGACTCAGAATTAAAACAAAAAAATACACAATCGACCACAGTATAAATTATAGTACTTCAAGGCACAAGACTATGTTAAATAGACAGTTAACTTATTCTCCAAAAGTGGACTTTTTGAATTTGTATCAAGTTTCAACTTGAATTAGCATTTATTAAAATAAATAATAAATAATAATTTAAATAAAGATTAATCCTATACGTCAATGTCACCTATTACACAATTGACGCATAGGGATAGAAGTGTAGGGAGAAAATTAAAAGCAAATTGAATAATGACGTAAAAATGTAAATTCACTCGTTTGCTTGATATAATATATATATATATATTTTTTAAAGCAGTGATTTGTTGTGGGAAAGGGACAGTTTAAACAGCATTGTCAAATCTACCATGTCTGAAATAGTTCAATCTAACATCCTGAAGCAGGGGGAGACATGAAGACATACAAATCTCTAGAAAAGTATAGGGACAACTCTCCTTCACCAAAAGAAAACACGAGTCCTGGTAAGCTGCCACGTTCATTTATTTCCATAAATATATATTTTTTTAAATTAATTGTTTATTTCTTCTTCACTACATGCTATCACATCAAAAGCCTGTCTTGCTGTGTCCATGAAATTACATTCTAAACCAATGGATATTTCTTTCATCAAATCCAATAGAAAAATTAGGGACTTATTACTTAATAACAGGCAAACATCGTAATCAACTACAGGTTGGTTACATACTGAGTGAGAGTTGAGTCCAAACAGACACAATCTGATTGAAGTGTTATAACCATCTGTTATTAATGTGTTATTTACGTTATAACCTGTTATATATTATATATATATATATATATAACCTGTTATTAACCTTAACTCTCACTTAAGGAATGCAAGATCCTCGTTGTGAAATTGTAGCCTGGTCCCAGATCTGTTTGTGCCGTCTTACCCACTCCTAGGGTCGTTACGTTGGCAAGACGACACAAACAGATCTGGGACTAGGCTAGTAAATTGTTCAACCCACCCACTTCTTTCCTTAGAAATACAATTATTTTAATCAAAGGCCACATCTGTCACACAATACAGTGTATAATGTAAATCCGCAAAGCAAGGCACTTGCCCTTAGATTGCAGCTCAGCTAGCCAGACTGGCAATGGTGTTCACTTGAACCTGATTCTACTGCAGAGTCAAACCATGCCTAGCTGTACTGGGTTGCTGGAAAGGAAACAGAACCAGCAGAGTCCGGGTCAGTTCAGCCCTACAGAGTGAACCAGGTAATGGAGACATTGAGCTTCGATGCTGTCCGGGTCAGTTCAGCCCTACAGAGCGAACCAGGTAATGGAGACATTGAGCTTCGATGCTGTCCGGGTCAGTTCAGCCCTACAGAGCGAACCAGGTAATGGAGACATTGAGCTTCGATGCTGTCCGGGTCAGTTCAGCCCTACAGAGTGAACCAGGTAATGGAGACATTGACCTTCGATGCTGTCCGGGTCAGTTCAGCCCTACAGAGTGAACCAGGTAATGGAGACATTGAGCTTCGATGCTGTCCGGGTCAGTTCAGCCCTACAGAGCGAACCAGGTAATGGAGACATTGAGCTTCGATGCTGTCCGGGTCAGTTCAGCCCTACAGAGTGAACCAGGTAATGGAGACATTGACCTTCGATGCTGTCCGGGTCAGTTCAGCCCTACAGAGTGAACCAGGTAATGGAGACATTGAGCTTCGATGCTGTCCGGGTCAGTTCAGCCCTACAGAGTGAACCAGGTAATGGAGACATTGAGCTTCGATGCTGTCCAGGTCAGTTCAGCCCTACAGAGTGAACCAGGTAATGGAGACATTGAGCTTCGATGCTGTCCGGGTCAGTACAGCCCTACAGAGCGAACCAGGTAATGGAGACATTGAGCTTCGATGCTGTCCGGGTCAGTTCAGCCCAACAGAGTGAACCAGGTAATGGAGACATTGAGCTTCGATGCTGTCCGGGTCAGTTCAGCCCTACAGAGCGAACCAGGTAATGGAGACATTGAGCTTCGATGCTGTCCGGGTCAGTTCAGCCCAACAGAGTGAACCAGGTAATGGAGACATTGAGCTTCGATGCTGTCCGGGTCAGTTCAGCCCAACAGAGTGAACCAGGTAATGGAGACATTGAGCTTCGATGCTGTCCGGGTCAGTTCAGCCCTACAGAGTGAACCAGGTAATGGAGACATTGAGCTTCGATGCTGTCCGGGTCAGTTCAGCCCAACAGAGTGAACCAGGTAATGGAGACATTGAGCTTCGATGCTGTCCGGGTTAGTTCAGCCCTACAGAGTGAACCAGGTAATGGAGACATTGAGCTTCGATGCTGTCCGGGTCAGTTCAGCCCTACAGAGTGAACCAGGTAATGGAGACATTGAGCTTCGATGCTGTCCGGGTCAGTTCAGCCCAACAGAGTGAACCAGGTAATGGAGACATTGAGCTTCGATGCTGTCCAGGTCAGTTCAGCCCTACAGAGTGAACCAGGTAATGGAGACATTGAGCTTCGATGCTGTCCGGGTCAGTTCAGCCCTACAGAGCGAACCAGGTAATGGAGACATTGAGCTTCGATGCTGTCCGGGTCAGTTCAGCCCTACAGAGTGAACCAGGTAATGGAGACATTGAGCTTCGATGCTGTCCGGGTCAGTTCAGCCCTACAGAGTGAACCAGGTAATGGAGACATTGACCTTCGATGCTGTCCGGGTTAGTTCAGCCCTACAGAGTGAACCAGGTAATGGAGACATTGAGCTTCGATCCAGTCCTCAAGTCCACACTGATCACAATGACAGAATTTCAGGACATACAGTGCATTTGGAAAGTATTCAGACCCCTTGACTTTTTCCACATTTTGTTACGTTACAGCCTTATTCTAAAATTGATTAAATATTTACACACATTACCCCATAATGACAAAGCGAAATCTGTTATAATTTTTATTTTAGCAAATGTATATATATTTAAAAAATATATATATTTACATAAGTATTCAGACCTTTTGTTATGACACTCGAAATTGAGCTCAGGTGCATCCTGTTTCCATTCCATTCCACTGTTTCCTGTTTCTACAACTTAATTGGAGTCCACCTGTGATAAATTCAATTGATTTGACATGATTTGAAAGGCACACACCTTTGTCTATATAAGGCCCCACACTTGACAGTGCAAATCAGAGCAAAAACCAAGTCATGAGGTTCAAGGAATTGTCTGTAGAGCTCCGAGACAGGATTGTGTCTAGGCACAGATCTGGGGAAGGGTACCAAAACATTTCTGCAGCATTGAAGGTCCCTAAGAACACAGTGGCCTCCATCATTTTTAAATGGAAGAAGTTTGGAACCACCAAGAGCTGGCCACGACGCCCAAACTGAGCAATCTGGGGAGAAGGGCCTGGGTCAGGGAGGTGACCAAGAACTTGATGGTCACTGACAGAGCTCCAGAGTTCCTCTGTGGAGATGGGAGAAGCTTCCAGAAGGACAACCATCTCTGCAGCACTCCAACAAATCAGGCCTTTATGGTAGAGTGGCCAGACAGAAGCCACTCATCAGTAAAAGGAACATGACAGCCCGCTTGGAGTTTGCCAAAAGGCATCTAAAGGACTCTCAGACCATGAGAAACAAGATTCTCTGGTCTGATGAAACCAAGATTGAACTCTTTGGCCTGAATGCCAAGCATCACATCTGGAGGAAACCTGGCACCATCCCTACGGTGAAGCATGGTGGTGGCAACATCATGCTGTGGGGATGTTTTTCAGGGGCAGGGTCTGGGAGACTAGTAAGGATCGAGGGAAAGATGAACGGAGCAAAGTACAGAGAGATCCTTGATGAAAACCTGCTCCAGAGTGCTCAGGACCTCAGACTGGGGTGAATGTTCACCTTCCAACAGGACAATGACCATAAGCACACAGCCAAGACAAAGCAAGAGTGGCTTCAGGACAAGTCTCTAAATGAACTTGAGTGACCCAGCCAGAGCCCGGACTTGAACCCGATCGAACATCTCTGGAGAGACCTGAAAATAGCTTTGCTGCGACGCTCCCCATCCAACCTGACAGAGCTTGAGAGGATATGCAGAGAAGAATGGGAGAAACTCCCCAAATACAGGTGTGCCAAGCTTGTAGCGTCATACCCAAGAAGACTCGAGGTTGTAATCGCTGCCAAAGGTGCTTCAACAAAGTACTGAGTAAAGGGTCTAAAAACTTATGTAAAGGTGATATTTCCGGGGGGGGGGGGTTTTCTTCCAGAAATGTCAAAAAACCTGATTTTACTTTGCCATTATGGGGTATTGTGACGTCATAATGGGGTATTGTGACGTCATAATGGGGTATTGTGTGTAGACTGATGAGGGGAAAAAACAATTTAACGCTGTAACGTAACAAAATGTGGAAAAAGTCAAGGGGTCTGAATACTTTCTGAATGCACTGCAAGTAACCCATTTGTTTTTTCCATCCTACTTTTGCTATTTACTATATCCAATTTCTGCTTCATTAAATATTAAAATGCAAAATGAAAAGGGCATATTTTGCCTTCAAACTGGTGTAACGGACTGACCCACATCTAGCCTCCACCTCCAGGTTTCTAGACCAGGGGAGACATAATACTGAAGACTGAGTCCGAACCTGGTACTGGTTAAACCCTTTCACACTACGGAGCTGAGCTGAGAAAAGCTGAATTGCACTGCACTGACCTAGTTCCGCATCCACCATAGTTGCTGGAACTGTGCTGGAAATAACATCGGAGACAGCACAGCTCAGCTCAGTAGGGTGGGAAAGGGTATTTGTGTAGTGTAAGAGCTTCTTGTGATGATCTGCAGAGAGAGGGAGAGAGAAAGCGCTGGAGGGGGAAGAGAGAGAGGGGGGTGGGGGAGAACGAGAGAGAGGGGGGAGAGAAAGAGCTGGGGGGGAAGAGAGAGAGGGGGGTGGGGGAGAACGAGAGAGAGGGGGGGAGAGAAAGCGCTGGAGGGGGAAGAGAGAGAGGGGGGTGGGGGAGAATGAGAGAGAGGGGAGAGAGAAAGAGCTGGAGGGGGAAGAGAGAGAGGGGGGTGGGGGAGAACGAGCGAGAGGGGGGAGAGAAAGAGCTGGAGGAGGAAGAGAGAGAGGGGGGTGGGGGAGAACAAGAGAGAGGGGGGAGAGAAAGCACTGGAGGGGGAAGAGAGAGAGGGGGGTGGGGGAGAACGAGCGAGAGGGAGAGAGAAAGCGCTGGAGGGGGAAGAGAGAGAGGGGGGGTGGGGGAGAACGAGAGAGAGAGGGGGGGAGAGAAAGCGCTGGAGGGGGAAGAGAGAGAGGGGGGTGGGGGAGAACGAGCGAGAGGGAGAGAGAAAGCGCTGGAGGGGGAAGAGAGAGAGGGGGGTGGGGGATAACGAGAGAGAGGGGGGAGAGAAAGAGCTGGAGGGGGAAGAGAGAGAGGGGGGTGGGGGAGAACGAGAGAGAGGGGGGAGAGAAAGAGCTGGAGGGGGAAGAGAGAGAGGGGGTGGGGGAGAATGAGAGAGAGGAGGGAGAGAAAGAGCTGGGGGGGGGAAGAGAGAGAGGGGGGTGGGGGAGAACGAGAGAGAGGGGGGAGAGAAAGCGCTGGAGGGGGAAGAGAGAGAGGGGGGTGGGGGAGAACGAGAGAGAGGGGGGAGAGAAAGCGCTGGAGGGGGAAGAGAGAGAGGGGGGTGGGGGGAGAACGAGAGAGAGGGGGGAGAGAAAGCGCTGGAGGGGGAAGAGAGAGAGGGGGGTGGGGGGAGAACGAGCGAGAGGGGGGAGAGAAAGCACTGGGGGGGGAAGAGAGAGAGGGGGGTGGGGGGGAGAACGAGAGAGAGGGGGGAGAGAAAGCGCTGGAGGGGGAAGAGAGAGAGGGGGGTGGGGGGAGAACGAGCGAGAGGGGGGAGAGAAAGCGCTGGAGGGGGAAGAGAGAGAGGGGGGTGGGGGGAGAACGAGAGAGAGGGGGGAGAGAAAGCGCTGGAGGGGGAAGAGAGAGAGGGGGGAGAGAAAGAGCCACTGGGAGTTCACTCAGTAAAACAGTCAACTTGTACCAAAACTTCCAAACTGCAACAATGCAGATGGTGTGATTATGTCAGGTTTTTTTGATACACTAGACTTTTAACAGTTCTTTCTCCCCGCACTGTTGTGCATTTGAAGATATTACATAGCCCTTTGTGAGCAAGAGAGCTCGTATTATCCATTGTGCCCTTCCCTAGTCACTAGGGCAAGAGGCGAAGCAAGAGGAGAGATATGGGCCATATCCAAACTATTGTTTGTCTACAATTTGTATTTTATTGAGGAGGAAAAAGCCCCCTCTAGTAAATATAGGACATATATTCTCCAGGTGGAGACAGGGGTGGGGGCAAGTGGAGACAGGGGGGGGGGCAGGTGGAGACAGGGGGGGGGGCAGGTGGAGACAGGGGGGGGGGTCTGAACTTTCACAGTTCTTACATCTGTTCTACAGAAAGTCAAAAAAATTCTCGTGCAGATTTGTAAAAAATTATATATATGTTTTGTGACGTCTGGTGTTGTGCCAAAACTGAGTACTACTGTTTAAGGCAAACTACTGTAACAGGTCAACACTACACAACATCCATACTGTCGTCACGATGTCCATTACAGACAATTCCAGATTTAACATATTGTTGCATTAAAGTAATAATAATCTATACTATCATAATATGTTACAATGTAAAGAAGTCAATAACAAATAGATCTCTGGAGTTTTGACATGCAAGAATAAGTTTTTTTTCAGATTCAAGACTTAGGACAGATTAGAAACAATGTTTTTCTGGTCAGGGCCTATTACGGTAAATTTATGGAATTGCTTCTTGTCACGTTCTGACCATAGTTCTTGTGTGTTTTACTTGTTTTTGTGTTGGTCAGGACGTGAGCTGGGTGGGCATTCTATGTTGTGTGTCTAGTTTGTCTGTTTCTATGTTTGGCCTAATATGGTTCCCAATCAGAGGCAGGTGTTTTGTGTTGTCTCTGATTGGGAATCATATTTAGGTGGCTTGTTTTGTGTTGGGGTTTGTTTCCTGTCTTTGTGTTCCGTTTCACCAGAGAGGACTGTTTCGGTTTGCCACGTTTGTTATTTTTGTATTTTGTTAAGTGTTCACGTTTTCGTCTTGTTTATTAAAGCATGTTGAACACGAGCTACGCTGCGTCTTGGTCCGATCCCTGCTACACCCCCTCTTCAGACGAAGAGCAGGAAGGCTGCCGTTACACTTCTGTGTGAGTGAGGGATTGAGTGTAGGGTAAAACTCATTAAAACATTTGTTATTGAGCCAGAAGAAGAAAAAAGCATGTTTTAAAATAATGTAATTAACTAATGTAATTAACTAATGTAATTAACTAATGTAATTAGCGAGACATTGTTAATGGGGTGAAACAAAACAGATTTAAATTTTGCTTGTTGATCAACACACAAATTGTAGACTATTGTCTGCGTAGGAATACCAATTTCTGCTCACTGCAGATTTGATTGAATTCCAACCATACGTTTTAAATCTGACCGACTATGATGTCACTCTTCGCATGATTTCTTATCTAAAAACACTGGTAGGTTCTAGTTTCCTAAAACCCTCTATAGTGACCATGGAGTAGGTTCTAGTTTCCTAAAACCCTCTATAGTGACCATGGAGTAGGTTCTAGCTTCCTAAAACCCTCTATAGTGACCATGGAGTAGGTTCTAGTTTCCTAAAACCCTCTAGTGACCATGGAGTAGGTTCTAGCTTCCTAAAACCCTCTAGTGACCATGGAGTAGGTTCTAGCTTCCTAAAACCCTCTATAGTGACCATGGAGTAGGTTCTAGTTTCCTAAAACCCTCTATAGTGTCCATGGAGTAGGTTCTAGTTTCCTAAAACCCTCTATAGTGACCATGGAGTAGGTTCTAGCTTCCTAAAACCCTCTATAGTGACCATGGAGTAGGTTCTAGTTTCCTAAAACCCTCTATAGTGACCATGGAGTAGGTTCTAGTTTCCTAAAACCACTAGCATGGGTTATGCGTTTTGACTTCCTACCTGCGATTTTAAACTAAAGGAAAGCAACTAGTCTAACAGTGCAAGTTTCATGAAGCCACGAGTACAGAAGATAATCCAGTTGCATGCAGAAAGGAGTACTGTGTTGACATTCATAGTGGCTGCGTCAAAACTGGAATATTTAATAATCAAATCCTCTATTTGAAATACATTTTTTTTAGAACAGAACTGAATAAAAAACATTTTTAAATGGTAGACTTGACTAAATTACGTCGCCACGAACAGTAGCGGAGATATTGAGATGATCAAGTATTGCTCTCACACAGTATCTGCAGATGTGTACTGGTTCGATTTTCCTCGGGACCAAAACAGTGGAGAAGTTGAGCCTCGTGTTTCTAAGCGCCTAGTTGTAGTGGAAATTGACCCACTATGCTGTCTACTTTTTAATTATTGACAACAACAAAAATTCCCCCCCAAACACAACAGACAACAAAACAACTTCCTCCAGCGGGTTTGGTTATTTATATTGTCTTTGGGATGTCATTTGAGTATATAGAAAACTTTTGATACTTTAGGTATTGACAACAACAACAAAAAAATTGGGGGGACAAATCTATGGAGCATTGGCTATTATAATGCCTGGGTCCAGTTGTGCTTTTAGCTTCCTGTCTGACTGTGGGGAAACAGTTCAATTTAGGAGAAACTGAGTACATGGACATTTTACCATCTCATTTGCATTACTAGTAAAAAAATAAAATAATACTGTTTTAATGATTGTTATTCTATTATTTGCTTCTGTGTATTTGTGGGACTACAGTCAGCCTCCATTACATAAGTAAACGACGAGAAAAGGCATCAGTAGAATTGGAATTGTAATTGAACCTGTTTTCAGGAGCCAAACATTCATCAAACCACACGTCATTGGTGTATCTAGGCCTCTAAAACCCTGTGGTTTCATCACCTCAACCATCAGATAGGAAGTTATCGGTCAGCATCAAGAGTGTTTTCGTTTCAAAGCTTCAGGAGTTAGTCCCAAATGATACCCTCTTCTCTATGTAGTGCACTACTTTTAGGGTTCTGGTCTAAAGTAGTGCACTACTTTTAGGGTCCTGGTCTAAAGTAGTGCACTACTTTTAGGGTTCTGGTCTAAAGTAGTGCACTACTTTTAGGGTTCTGGTCTAAAGTAGTGCACTACTTTTAGGGTCCTGGTCTAAAGTAGTGCACTACTTTTAGGGTTCTGGTCTAAAGTAGTGCACTACTTTTAGGGTTCTGGTCTAAAGTAGTGCACTACGTTTAGGGTTCTGGTCTAAAGTAGTGCACTACTTTTAGGGTTCTGGTCTAAAGTAGTGCACTACGTTTAGGGTTCTGGTCTAAAGTATTGCACTACTTTTAGGGTCCTGGTCTAAAGTAGTGCACTACATAGGGAATAGGGTACCATTTGGGACGCATGGACATATTATAGGTTGAGGAAAACATATGTCACCTAAATGAATAGGCCTGGACTGTAGAGCGTGGACTGGAAACCGAGGTTTCATCCAAAATGGCACCCTAGTCCCTATACAGTGCACTACTTTAGACCAGAGCCCTATGGCACCCTATTCCCTATACAGTGCACTACTTTAGACCAGAGCCCTATGGCACCCTATTCCCTATACAGTGCACTACTTTAGACCAGAGTCCTATAGAACCCTAGTCCCGATACAGTGCACACTGTTTGACCAGGACCCTATAAGCAGTGCATTAAAATGGGGAATAGGGTGCCATTTTGGACTCATCCTGCGGGTACTGCGGTAATAAGAAGATGCTACAACAGAAGCAGTGGCAGCTTGCATGGCATATGTATATTGTGAGGCCTCTATCCACGGAGCACAGAACAATTGGCAAGTCCACTTTATAAAGGGCCAGACAGGACATGTGCCTTGGCTTTAGGCAAATCCAACCCTGTTTCAGTCCCATTTTAACAATGGTATCTTAAACCATGGATTCCATAGTTTCCGGCTGATGATGTATACAGGAAGTGTAGGTCCTCCACGTCCTGTAAGCTTTGAGCAAAGGATCATGGGTCGCAGTGGATGACTAACAGGTTTAAAGCAAAAAGAAAGAACAAAACAATTACAAAACATTTTTTTTTAAAGGAAAAATGAATCAGGAAGCAATCTGTTGTGGGATGTCCATTAAGCTGCGTTATTTGTTTGTCAATAAACAGATAAACAGCCCAACCAACAGCTGCCTTTTGTTTTTATGTACACATTTTCTGTTTGTTGTTTTCTTATAAAAATCCACTGCTGCACTAAACGTCTCCTCTCTCCTTACAGACATGGGTCCTGCAACGCAGTCAACTAACCCTTTCAGTGACCGGTGTCCGAGACTCGACCGTCTCCTCCCGGCTAGGTCTGGGTACGGCTGAGACCGTCTCCTCCCGGCTAGGTCTGGGTACGGCTGAGACCGTCTCCTCCCGGCTAGGTCTGGGTACGGCTGAGACCGTCTCCTCCCGGCTAGGTCTGGGTACGGCTGAGACGGTCTCCTCCCGGCTAGGTCTGGGTACGGCTGAGACCGTCTCCCCCCGGCTAGGTCTGGGTACGGCTGAGACCGCCTCCTCCCGGCTAGGTCTGGGTACGGCTGAGACCGTCTCCTCCCGGCTAGGTCTGGGTACGGCTGAGACCGTCTCCTCCCGGCTAGGTCTGGGTACGGCTGAGACCGCCTCCTCCCGGCTAGGTCTGGGTACGGCTGAGACCGTCTCCTCCCGGCTAGGTCTGGGTACGGCTGAGACCGTCTCCTCCCGGCTAGGTCTGGGTACGGCTGAGACCGTCTCCTCCCGGCTAGGTCTGGGTACGGCTGAGACCGTCTCCTCCCGGCTAGGTCTGGGTACGGCTGAGACCGCCTCCTCCCGGCTAGGTCTGGGTACGGCTGAGACCGTCTCCTCCCGGCTAGGTCTGGGTACGGCTGAGACCGTCTCCTCCCGGCTAGGTCTGGGTACGGCTGAGACCGTCTCCTCCCGGCTAGGTCTGGGTACGGCTGAGACCGCCTCCTCCCGGCTAGGTCTGGGTACGGCTGAGACCGCCTCCTCCCGGCTAGGTCTGGGTACGGCTGAGACGGTCTCCTCCCGGCTAGGTCTGGGTACGGCTGAGACGGTCTCCTCCCGGCTAGGTCTGGGTACGGCTGAGACCGTCTCCTCCCGGCTAGGTCTGGGTACGGCTGAGAAGGATACAATGTCTCTCAAATCCCTCCCTTCCACCGTCCCTGCTGCCATGCCCACTTGATGCTTGTTGGCCCTGGTGTCACCTATTCCCACCACTGCAGCTACCGGAGGCTTTGGACACCTGTCCTGTCTGACCTCCCGGACCTCCTCTCTCTCTCCTCTGGCCGTGGTGGTGCTGGCCCGGCAGGGCCCCCTGGAGGTGCTCAGGTCCTGGGGCTCATTCTGCAGGAGTGCCCCTGGCCTCACCGAGGCCCTGGCTGTATGGGAGACTAGGCCCATAGTCAAGCCGGGGAAGTGATGATGAGGGGGCCGCTGGGAGGGTGGGGGAGGAGGATCCTCCACTACAGAGGAGTGACTGTGGCGACGGTGGTGGTGGTGGTGGTGGTGAAGGTGTTTGTGCGGCGTACGCTCTTTTCTCTTGTGGCTGTGACTCTTTGGGGTAGTGATGCTACTGCTGCTGCCGCCTCCACTGGCCCCACTATTAGACCCAACGCTGGCCCCACTATTAGACCCAACGCTGGCCCCACCACTGTCCTCTGCGGTCAGCCCGGCAGTCACGGGACTGTCCTTGTGCATCCTCCCTGGACTCTTTGGCAGCTTCTGTCCCTGATCCTTCTGTCCCTGATCCTTCTGTCCCTGGTCTGTCCTCTCTGCTGCTGCCACCACCACCACAGCACTCCCTGTCCCTATCCCTGCCCCGGCTATAGCTGGAATGTCTTTCGACTCCTCAACAGTTTCTCTGGTCTTGCGTTTCTTGATGGGTAGAGCGGTCTGCTGCACTGGCTTAGTGGAAGACTCCTTCTGAGCTTTCCTTTTGGCTTCTGCGGCGACGATAGCAACCGCTGCGTAGGAGGAAGTACTGGAATCCGCCACCCCAACTGCCGCTGACACCAACCCTGGCTTACGCCCCCGCTTTTTCGGAGCAGTCTGCAGTTGTGTCTCCGCCTTCCTTTTCCGTCCAGGGCGCATCGTGGCGACTACGACCTGCGATGGCGGCTGCCCCGCCGCTTCAGATGCCTTGGATGCGCTGAAAGGCATTTTGACCAAGAGCCTCCCAGGACTCTTCTCCACCACACGCTTCATTGCCACGCCCTCCATGGCCGGGCGTAACTTCCCACTCCCCTTCGGCCGACCCCGGCCCCTCCCTGACGGTTTCATCACCTTGGGTTTCTTTGGGGGTCTCTTCTCGCGGCGGGAGGGACTGCCACGCCCTGTCACGGTGAAGTCGAAGTCGTTGGGGTCGGAGGCGGTGTCTCCTACCTTCTGGAAGAAGGCGATCAGCTCCACCTTGGAACGGAAGGCTTTCCCCTCTGGGCTGAAATACAGATCACAACGAACGTCCCGACTGTAAACGGATCTGTAAACCTCCTAACTGTTAATGGATCTGCAAACTTCCTTTCTGTAGACGGATCTGCAAACTTCCTAACTGTAAACGTCCTAACGGTAAACCGATCTGTAAATGTAATTTCTGTAAACGTCCTAACATTTAACATTTCTGTAATCGGATCTGTAAACGTCCTTTCTGTAAAGATACAGTTGAAGTCGGAAGTTTACATACACTTAGGTTGGCGTCATTAAAACTAGTTTTTCAACCACTCCACAAATGTCTTGTTAACAAACTATAGTTTTGGGAAGTCGGTTAGGACATCTACTTTGTGCATGACACAAGTAATTTTTACAACAATTTTTACAGACAGATTATTTCACTTATAAGTCACTGTATCACAATTCCAGTGGGTCAGAAGTTTACATACACTAAGTTGACTGTGCCTTTAAACAGCTTGGAAAAATTCCAGAAAATGATGTCATGGCTTTAGAAGCTTCTGATAGGCTAATTGACATCATTTGAGTCAATTGGAGGTGTACCTGTGGATGTATTTCAAGGCCTACCTTCAAACTCAGTGCCTCTTTGCTTGACATCATGGAAAAATCTAAAGAAATCAGCCAAGACCTCAGAAAAAACATTGTAGACCTCCACAAGTCTGGTTCATCCTTGGGAGCAATTTCCAAACGCCTGAAGGTACCACGTTCATCTGTACAAACAATAGTTCACACGTATAAACACTATGAGACCACACAGCCGTCATACCGCTCAGGAAGGAGACGTGTTCTGTCTCCTAGAGATGAATGTACTTGGTGCGAAAAGTGCAAATCAATCCCAGAACAACAGCAAAGGACCTTGTGAAGATGCTGGAGGAAACAGGTACAAAAGTATCTATATCCACAGTAAAACGAGTCCCATATCGACATAACCTGAAAGGCCGCTCAGCAAGGAAGAAGCCACCGCTCCAAAACCGCCATAAAAAAGCCAGACTACGGTTTGCAACTGCACATGGGGACAAATATCGTACTTTTTGGAGAATTGTCCTCTGGTCTGATGAAACAAAATATAACTTTTTGGCCAAAGGGGGAGGCTTGCAAGCCGAAGAACACCATCCCAACCGTGAAGAACGGGGGTTGCAGCATCATGTTGTGGGGGTGCTGTGCTGCAGGAGGAACTGGTGCACTTCACAGAATAGATGGCATCATTAGGAAGGAAAATGATGTGGATATATTGAAGCAACATCTCAAGACATCAGTCAGAAAGTTAAAGCTTGGTTGCAAATGGGTCTTCCAAATGGACAATGACCCCAAGCATACTTCCAAAGTTGTGGCAAAATGGCTTAAGGACAACAAAGTCAAGGTATTGGAGTGGCCATCACAAAGCCCTGACCTCAATCCTATAGAAAATGTGTGGGTAGAACTGAAAAAGCGTGTGCGAGCAAGGAGGCCTACAAACCTGACTCAGTTACACCAGCTCTGTCAGGAGGAATGGGCCAAAATTCACCCAACTTATTGTGGGAAGCTTGTGGAAGGCTACCCGAAACATTTGACCCAAGTTAAACAATTTAAAGGCAATGCTACCAAATACTAATTGAGTGTATGTAAACTTCTGACCCACTGGGAATGTGATGAAAGAAATAAAAGCTGAAATAAATCATCGCATCTACTATTATTCTGACATTTCACATTCTTAAAATAAAGTTGTGATCCTAACTGACCTTAAGACAGGGAATTTTTACTCGGATTGAATGTCAGGAATTGTGAAACTGAGTTTAAATGTATTTGGCTAAGGTGTATGTAAACTTCCGACTTCAACTGTAAGTGTGGTAAAATACAAGGCAAAGTACCAGTATGAACTGAGAAAATATCTCCAGATTCAGAAAAATACACTTCGGAAAGAATTCAGACCCCTTGAACTTTTTCCACATTTCTTTAGGTTACAGCCTTATTCTAAAATGGATTACAATTTTTAAAAACTTTTTTAACTCATCAATCGACACACAATAACCCATAATGACGAAGCAAAAACGTTTTTTTACACATTTTTGTTAATTTATTAAAAAATAAAAAAACAGAAAAATCTCATTTACTTAAGTATTCAGACCCTTTACTCAGTACTTTGTTGAAGCACCTTTGGTATCGATTACAGCCTCGAGTCTTCTTGGGTATGACGCTACAAGCATGGCACACCTGTATTTGGGGAGTTTCTCCCATTCTTCTCTGCAGATCCTCTCAAGCTCTGTCAGGTTGGATGGGGAGCGTTGCTGCACAGATATTTTCAGATCTCTCCAGAGATGTTCGATGTGGTTCAAGGCTCTGGCTGGGCCACTCAAGGACGTTCAGACACTTTCCCCAAAGCCACTCCTACATTGTCTTAGGGTCGTTGTCCTGTTGGAAGGTGAACCTTTTCTCCAGTCTGAGGCCCTGAGCACTCTGGAGCAAAGATCTCTCTGTACTTTGCTCTGTTCATATTTGCCTCAATCCTGACTAGTCTCCCAGTCCCTGCCGCTGAAAAACATCACCACAGCATGATGCTGTCACCAACATGCTTCACCATAGGGATGGTGCCAGGTTTCCTCCAGACGTGACACTTGGCATTCAGGCCAACGAGTTCAATCTTGGTTTCATCAGACCGGAGAATCTTGTTTCTCATGGTCTGAGATTCTTTAGGTGCCTTTTGGCAAACTCCAAGCACGCTGTCATGTGCTTTTTACTGAGGACTGGCTTCTGTCTGGCCACTCTAGCATAAAGGCCTGATTGGTGGAGTGCTGCAGAGATGGTTGTCCTTCTGGAAGGTTCTCCCATCTCCACAGAGGAACTCTAGAGCTCTGTCAGAGTGACCATCGGGTTCTTGGTCACCTCCCTAACCAAGACCCTTCTTCCCGATTGCTCAGTTTGGCCGGGCAGCCAGCTTTAGGAAGAGTCTTGGTGGTTCCAAACTATTCCCCATTTAAATGTTTTGGTACCCTTCCCCAGATCTGTGCCTCGACACAATCCTGGCTCGGAGCTCTACGGACAATTCCTTCAATATCATAGCTTGGTTTTTGCTCTGACATGCACTGTCAACTGTGGGACTTTATATAGACAATTGTGTGCCTTTCCAAATCATGTCCAATCAATTGAATTTACCACAAGTGGACTCCAATTAAGTTGTAGAAACATTTCAAGGATGATCAGTGGAAACATGATGCACCTGAGCTCAATTATGAGTCTCATAACAAAGGGTCTGAATACTTATGTTAATACGGTATTTTTTTATTTTTAATAGATTTGCAAAAATGTCTAAAAACCTGTTTTCACGCTGCCATTATGGGTTACTGTGTGTAGATCACCAAGGAATTGTTTTTATTTAATCAATTTTAGAATAAGGCTGTAACGTAACAAAATGTGGAAAAAGTCAAGAGGTCTGAATACTTTGAAGTGTCATCCATCTTTGTATTTCCATCAACCTTAAACCAGTCTTGTAAAACACTCTCTCTGATTCAGTCACATTAAACCAGTCTTGTAAAACACTCTCTGATTCAGTCACATTAAACCAGTCTTGTAAAACACTCTCTATGATTCAGTCACATTAAACCAGTCTTGTAAAACACTCTCTCTGATTCAGTCACATTAAACCAGTCTTGTAAAACACTCTCTCTGATTCAGTCACATTAAACCAGTCTTGGAAAACACTCTACATGATTCAGTCACATTAAACCAGTCTTGGAAAACACTCTCTGATTCAGTCACATTAAACCAGTCTTGGAAAACACTCTCTGATTCAGTCACATTAAACCAGTCTTGTAAAACACTCTCTGATTCAGTCACATTAAACCAGTCTTGTAAAACACTCTCTCTGATTCAGTCACATTAAACCAGTCTTGGAAAACACTCTCTGATTCAGTCACATTAAACCAGTCTTGTAAAACACTCTCTCTGATTCAGTCACATTAAACCAGTCTTGGAAAACACTCTCTCTGATTCAGTCACATTAAACCAGTCTTGGAAAACACTCTCTGATTCAGTCACATTAAACCAGTCTTGGAAAACACTCTCTGATTCAGTCACATTAAACCAGTCTTGTAAAACACTCTCTCTGATTCAGTCACATTAAACCAGTCTTGGAAAACACTCTCTGATTCAGTCACATTAAACCAGTCTTGGAAAACACTCTCTGATTCAGTCACATTAAACCAGTCTTGTAAAACACTCTCTGATTCAGTCACATTAAACCAGTCTTGGAAAACACTCTCTGATTCAGTCACATTAAACCAGTCTTGTAAAACACTCTCTGATTCAGTCACATTAAACCAGTCTTGGAAAACACTCTCTGATTCAGTCACATTAAACCAGTCTTGTAAAACACTCTCTGATTCAGTCACATTAAACCAGTCTTGTAAAACACTCTCTCTGATTCAGTCACATTAAACCAGTCTTGGAAAACACTCTCTGATTCAGTCACATTAAACCAGTCTTGTAAAACACTCTCTATGATTCAGTCACATTACAATATCAATGAGGGACGAAACAGACAAGATTTTGTTCGCTACTTCCAGCAAAATATTTAATATCACATCTCTGTATCATATCTCTCTGTATTATATTTAATATGATCATATCATGACATTATTTCAGATATGCTTTTGAGAGACAATTCTTGATATGGCTCTCTCTCATAGCCTACTCACTTCATCAAGTAGACGTCAAACTTTCCGGCGGACCGCCCAGACTTGCGTTGTTTCAGTTTACGTGTCCAGCCCTGGGGCAGAGAGGGGTCGTCGTACAAAGGACCACGGTCTCTGATTATGGACCTCCTCTGTTTGGGCGAAGCAGGGGACTCAAATAGACCCGAGGCCTCACCAACTGCAGTAACCATAGGTTCCGAGGGCCCCGCCTCAGCCAGCTGCGGCTGGTCTTGGTCTACACTGGGCTGCTGGACTGGAGGACGAGGAGGGGAGAACATAGTGGTGGTGGATGAAGACTCCAGCCTCTCCTTCTCCATATCCCTCCGCTCCCGCCTCACCTTCTTTGGCTTGCTGTGTGTCTTAGGGTCCTTGTCGTTGGAGCTCTGAGTCTGGATGGCGTCCTCACTCTTCTCCTCACTGCTGTGGAAGACAACGTTAGTCATGAGGGGGAGAGGCAGAGCAGAGGCATGGTCTCAGCTCATCAGACCAGAGAATATGAAGAATGGCTGTCTTGCTAGGGTTGACAACAACAAAAATGTACTGTAAATTTCAATAAATTTCCTGGTTTTCCCGAAATCCCAGTTTGAGGATTCCCGGAATCTGGAGGGAATAAGCAGGGAATCCGGTGTCCTCCAACCAAGTTTTTTTGGGGGAAAACCAGGGAATTTATTGAAAGTTCCAAGAATTTTGCAAACTTATCTTCAATGCCGATAAGAGTACATGTTTTTAAACAAAAAGTCACAGATAAAGTTACAAACCTCAGCCTGCTCCCAACCTACTCACTACCTATTTACAAAGGCCGTAAAAAAAAAAAACATTTTGGGAAAAAATATTGTGTTGTGCTGTTTCTTCACATAGTGAAATATATATATGGCATTAAGGACAAAACCTTCAGTCTGCCTGAACTGGACTGAACCATATTCTATAAGCACCGTCCCTATAGCAGGCATATTGAATGACGCAGCCAGCCAGGGAAGCCACTAGGCAAGAGATGTCAACGGTTCGAATATTTTCAACTGCACATGGTCGGTCCACATTACACACAAGCATCTTACATCTTATCATTATTCTGATCTACACAACAGTAAAAGTAGACGTAGCCTACAGCAGCAGCTACATCACAATAGGCTAATCACTTCAACCTAACTGACTAATTGTAATGCATATAAAGAATATTTACAATACATTTTCTGGGGGGTATAAATTGTCCTATGTAGAATATCTCCATACCAGATGCCAGTGTAGTGAAAATACGGGGGCATTATTTTCACGGTACATCAATATACTTTTCTATGACTGCTATATCATACTCAGTCCTTCATGCAATTAAAGCAATACCTTAACATTATTTGTTATTCTAGAAAAATGGGCCAACTCATGTCAGCTAACTCTAGTATTTAGCTAGATGATAACAGTCGTCATAACCAAACAAACATTTTTCTATGTAAAGAAAATAAATAAAAATGGTTTACGTCATAACAACACTGTAAAATGACATGTGGCTATTCTGTCGCAAAATTACCACGTCAAATGGCCACATATGTAACCGGATGACGCTACATCCTATCCAGCTATTTAGCCAGCAAGCCAAATTGGTTATGAGGGTGGAGGATGTGGACAAAACAGAGTGCAAACACAAGAACACAACTGGATATATTCTTGTTGACAGTAAATATATTTACAAATCTACAGGCTGTGTTTTCAAAGGTCAGAAAATGACACACACACCCCCACACACACGACAGCAATCTAGCTGAGACCATTTCCTTGCTCATCTATGATCTGCTAAAGTAGGGGAATACTTATTTATGTATAATTTGGTGACGTATTCAGAACGCCTCTTTCAGTAAGCTTGCCTGCTGACCAGTTCATAACAAAAATACAAGGCATTACTTTAGCTAAATACAGCAATACATTTTAAACGACTTGAACATTCATCTAACTCGACATTGAAATGGTGAATACATGTAATTCACACTTACAGTCTCTCGTCTCCGCTCTCTACGGCGGCCATTTTTTATTTAAATAAATAATTGTATAAAAATTCTCAAAACATCTCATGGGTACCTCTCACCCCTGCCTGAATTTCACTGCCGTCAGTGGCGTATTCACGCGAGATCCGAAAAAACAGTTTCATAAGACCCATTGCATGAGCCCTTGGATCTCGCGAGAGCAGTTGTCTTACTCTGTAAATGGTTGTGAACTCTGCGATGAGGCCACTATCTCCATCTGCAGCAAATACACATGACACACACCATCAAAACACATCCAGGCTTGGAGTTTATCATTTGATGGGTGGTGGAGGTGGAACTGTCACCAGAAAATCCCCACTATTGGTTTCCTTGACAATCTGTCTTCAGAACAAATGTGCATTTGTTTTACCACTTAGGTCATAGTAATACATCTGGTATAATAGTTCTCAATAGAAGTTGAACCTCTACTCTGGCTTTAGGCGTGGACAGCCCGACGCCATTCATAGACCCTAAATGCATTTGGCGCCTATTGATTAACGTATCTTCTTCCCAGGGAACTTTTATTAAGAGCCCCGACACTCTGTCTGAACGTGAACACGCATCGCTCGCGGTACGGTTTTGGAAACATTCGGAACGTATCTTTCATATCAGTGAGAATTTGTAAAAAAAAAATAATAATAAACATTTAAAAAGGTTTTATTACTACACACCTTTATAGGGTTAAGGTTATTGTTCCCACACTGTCATATCCATGTTACAGCTGGTGTTTAGGGAAGACAGAGCTGACAACCTGTGCTAATTAGCTATCTTCCATGCTCTGAACACCTGCGCGTAATTGGAAGAAGGCGGCCAGAAACATGTTGTAACTGAAAAATACTGTTGGCTGCAACTGACATAAAGCAAGTTAAAACAGTGTATATTTTGCATTTGTGAAATTATTTGAATGTAATATGAAAGTAAAGGGATTTATGCTTTTTTGAGGGGGGGTGGCAGGTAGCTTAGTGGTTAGGGTGTTGGACTAGTAACCGAAAGGTTCCAATTTCGAATCCCCGAGCTGACAAGGTCAAAATCTGTCGTTCTGTCCCTGAACAAGGCAGTTAACCCACTGTTCCCCGGTAGGCTGTCATTGAAAATAAGAATTTGTTCTTAACTGACTTGCCGAGTTAAATAAAGGTAAAATAAAAATATGTTTCTAGAACCATATTCCAATTGAGAATCAATTCACATTTAGATGGAGTTTTTTGGCTGTTTAAGATGACAGAGCCAGTCTACCTCTTGAAATAACATATGAAGGGACTTTGAGCAGTGCTGTACCGGTTGCCACCGATATTTCTGTGTACAGCGCTCTCTGTGAAAGGCGCAAAAATCAATTGCTTGACACTCCCTACAAGTTGTCCTGATTTATATGCGCTATTACAGAAGTCATATCTCTGAACGTCTGTTAATGTCTAATTGCTTTGTCACGTATAAATTATGTCCTGAATTATTCTTTTTTTGGGGGGGGTTGCCTGGTGATTTATTATTAAATGTTTTTCATTGTATTCACAGGGATGTCCCTGTATTGATGTGTAATATTGTTATTATTGTTGCAATAAAAAAATATATATAATATATATATTTTTTAAATATATATAATAAAAAATACATTAAAATAAAATGATATATATATGTATATATATATATTTTTTAATTATATATATGATATATATATAAAAAAAAAAATTTATTTATTTTTTTTATTTATTTATATATATAATATTTATATATTTATATATATATATTTATAATATTTATATATATATTTATATAACATGCGCTATTATTACCGCAGCTGTGAGGTTCATAGACACAGGAAATATATTTGCATAGGGAGCAACACTCACTTTTCCCGCCTATCCAGGAAAAGGAACGATTTCCTGTGCCTGTAAACCTCAAAGCTGCGCTGGCAATAAGCGCATATAAAACTGGGGCGTTCTCATTATAACTCAGTGAACTGGGGTCTAGCGGATGCAACAATAGCGGTTTCATATTTATTTATTTTTGTATTTTTTATTAAGGAGGTTTCCTTTAAAATTATTCATAAATATTATCCTGCCAACCACTATATGAAGAAGTTTAAGGAAAACATCAACTCAAATTGCTCCTTTTGTAATGACCATTTACATTTTTACATTTTAGTCATTTAGCAGACGCTCTTATCCAGAGCGACTTACAGTAGAGTGCATACATTTTTATTACATTTTTTTTTTGACCACCCAGAAACAGTGTTGCATCTTTTTTTGGCATTGTATTCATGTAAGAAAACTGTGGCAAGACATCAGTAGATTTATAATTGAACACATTTATGAAGATTTTACACTATTGTGGAGAGATGTACTGCTTGGATTCTTTACATACGATAAAAATAAGCTGAAACATTTTTATGTAATTAATTTCATTATTCTTTTGGCCAAATTTCATATACACAAATGTAAATTTACTAACAAAAAAACACATTTTCTTACGCTACAAAAAGAAATTGAACTGTATTTTAAGACTATTAAATACTTTACTAACAAAAAAGCGGTTAGAATTGTAAGTGTATGTATGTCCCTTAAGGTCCTTGTGTAATTGTAATGTGATATTGTACCCCCTAGCTCGATTGTCCATTATATATCATCTATATATACTTGTGTTCCCTTATGTACTTTCTGTATTGATTTGTTGTTAATTTTGTTAACAAGTAGGTATGTGTGTGGCAACATCCAAACTTTTTCCCAACAGATATTATCAATAAATCCATTCCAATAAGCCATGACATAAGGTATAATAGATACAACATCCTGCTGAAACAAGGTTCAAATCGCTCTGTTGTTGAATGGGCCAAAAGTGAAACAAATCTTTCCTACTGATGAGTCAACAGGGTCAATAGAAGGTAGGCTCTGAGTGTAACAGTATAACTTTAGACCGTCCCCTCGCCCCGACACGGGCGCGAACCAGGGACCCTCTGCACACATCAACAACGGTCGCCCACGAAGCACCGTTACCCATCGCTCCACAAAGGCCGCGGCCCTTATAGCGCAAGGGGCAACACTACATCTAGGTTTCAGAGCAAGTGACGTAACTGATTGAAACGCTATTAGCGCGTACCCGCTAACTAGCTAGCCATTTCACATCCGTTACATGAGGGTAATAGCGGTTTCGTCACATACAGACGGGAAAATCCAGACACGTCACAGGGGCTATAACGCGGAAGCATCCGTTTAGAACCTTTTCTAACTACCAAATATGGTAGTGAGAGGAAGTCCAGTGTCGGGTAGTAGGGAGAGGATGGAACTAGGGGAAACTGGGTCGACATTCTGCACATTTTCTCATCGATTAAATATCAGATTTTAATATATTGTTCGATTAGCAAAAGTAAAATATGTTACCAATACAGTGCACTAAGTTTTATAGACTTGACGCCTTGGCAAAGTTTTCTAAAAAATGGCGTTGTTTAGAAGCAGTGAAAGGTCTAATTGAGTTTGCGCACATGCACAAGGGAGGCGTTCCCTAACAGAAATATGCAAATAATACTACAACGCGCCAATAGGATCTCGCTAGCTCGTGATTGACTTTGCCCACCTACTTTCTTGTTCTGCACAGTATGCTCAAAGTTGCCATGTTTTAGGTTTTCCAGTGAAATTGGGCCACTTTGAAAACGATGTCATGGCAGATAAATTATTGCGCGGGTTGGGGTTTTGGGCTATTTTTAAATTGCACCGCGGCCGCCAAAATATTTCTCTTAAAAATATATACATTTCACTGTGACCTGCTCCTGACTGTCAGGTAGTGAGTCATGATGTTGCTGAGTGAGTGATGGGGAGGACCGGAGGACCGGATGTCCGCTGAGAGAGAGCGCTACCGTTATTAGCGGAGTCACGTGAGCGAGAGGAGCGAGAGCAACACGCGTACACGTTGTGACACTTTTCAGCACTTGTAGGTAGTCTGTTTGATTTGTCACCATGGAGAGACTCCTATGTCCGAACCTTTTCCCATTAAACATGTTAATACTATAGAACTGATGCACACTAATAAATAATGGAGACAAAGCACCGGAAAACTACTTTGGGCGCACTAGAGCGCATTACATAAATCCGCTCGGAGGTGGTTCTAACTGCATTCTAATGTTGACTTTGCTTCAAGAAAACGGTACCAAGCGAAGTGCTTTATGCATGCTCGGTTCTTGGGTCTCGGGGGCTGCCAGAGTGTACATTTGAAATGGAAGTTATGGATATTTTTTTATGGGGAAAGTCCTCAAAGAAACTAAACTACTATAAGAAATATTTGCCTCTATTGGCCATCAAGTAGCCTATTAATGTATAAGCCACTGTAGGCTACCGTTTGATACAATAATAATGTTGAAATCACTGGAGTCATTGCAAATGTAACGGATGTGAAATGGCTAGCTAGTTAGCGGTGGTGCGCGCTAGCAGCCTTTCAGTCGGTTACGTCACTTGCTCGCTCTGAAACCTAGAAGTAGTGGTTCCCCTTGCTCTGCAAGGGCCGCGGCTTTTGTGGAGCGATGGGTAACGACGCTTCGTGGGTGACTGTTGTTGATGTGTGCAGAAGGTCCCTGGTTCGCGCCCGGGTCGGGAAGAGGGGACGGTCTAAAGTTACACAAATTAATTTGTGCCACTTGCGTAGCCTTCCTGGAGCTGGCGAACCAAAGAGCCTATGACGTCAGTTCATTGTTGTTTTAGCCTTGTGTTATTATGAACGCATTAGATTGACGGTAGTCAGATTAGGCTACAGGTAAAACTAATAAAAAAATAAACACTGGCTGTTGTTGACAAGCATATTTAGTTCATGAAATTATGACTCCCATTCTTAATAGCCGATTCCAGCAGGCTATTGAGAAACAAGCACTTCTTATTGCGCAATCGCCTCGCTATTCATGTAGAATTAAATTCGTCTTAATTTGAACTAAGCAAGCTACTAAATCGTTCAGCCTACATCTGGCCTACATCTTGTCTATGCTACTGTAGACTATATTCAATTAGATGTAGGCCTATCAGGGCCTATAGGCTACCTGCATTTATCTAAGCAAACTAGGACAAAAAAATGTAATTAAGAATCATAAACCCAGATTTTACTCTGTAGCTTATGTCTATTGAAATGACAAGTCAATCTCGCAAATGGTACATTTTTATAACGGTTTGTAGTCTTAACATCTGTCACATAAAGATTGTACCCCCAAGCCATTAGACTGCTCAACAACGAAACTAATCAAATGGCCACCCGGACTATTTACATTTGTTTTTACACTGCTGCTGCTACTCTGTTTATTATCTATGCATAGTCACTTTACCCCTATCTACATGTACACTGCTGCTACTGTCTGTTTATTATCTATACAGTCACTTCACCCCTACCTACATGTACACTGCTGCTACTCACTGTTTATTATCTATGCATAGTCACTTAACCCCTACCTACATGTACACTGCTGCTACTCACTGTTTATTATCTTAAAATGACCTCGATTAACCAGTACCCCCGTAACACACATTGACTCGGTACCGGTACCCCCTGTATATAGCCTCCACATTGACTCTGTACCGGTACCCCCTGTATATAGCCTCCACATTGACTCTGTACCAGTACCCCCTGTATATAGCCTCCACATTGACTCGGTACCGGTACCCCCTGTATATAGCCTCCACATTGACTCTGTACCGGTACCCCCTGTATATAGCCTCCACATTGACTCGGTACCGGTACCCCCTGTATATAGCCTCCACATTGACTCTGTACCGGTACCCCCTGTATATAGCCTCCACATTGACTATGTACCGGTACACCCTGTATATAGCCTCCACATTGACTCTGTACCGGTACCCCCTGTATATAGCCTCCACATTGACTCTGTACCAGTACCACCCTGTGTATAGCCTCCACATTGACTCTGTACCGGTACCCCCTGTATATAGCCTCCACATTGACTCTGTACCGGTACCCCCTGTATATATCCTCCACATTGACTCTGTACCAGTACCACCCTGTGTATAGCCTCCACATTGACTCTGTACCGGTACCCCCTGTATATAGCCTCCACATTGACTCTGTACCGGTACCCCCTGTATATAGCCTCCACATTGACTCTGTACCGGTACCCCCTGTATATAGCCTCCACATTGACTCTGTACCGGTTCCCCCTGTATATAGCCTCCACATTGACTCTGTACCGGTACACCCCTGTATATAGCCTCCACATTGACTCTGTACCGGTACCCCCTGTATATAGCCTCCACATTGACTCTGTACCGGTACCCCCTGTATATAGCCTCCACATTGACTCTGTACCGGTACCCCCTGTATATAGCCTCCACATTGACTCTGTACCGGTACCCCCTGTATATAGCCTCCACATTGACTCTGTATCGGTACCCCCTGTATATAGCCTCCACACTGACTCTGTACCGGTACCCCCTGTATATATAAATAGCCTCCACATTGACTCTGTACCGGTACCCCCTGTATATATATATAGCCTCCACATTGACTCGGTACAGCAGTACCCCCTGTATATAGCCTCCACATTGACTCGGTACCGGTACCCCCTGTATATATAAATAGCCTCCACATTGACTCTGTACCGGTACCCCCTGTATATATATATAGCCTCCACATTGACTCGGTACCGGTACCCCCTGTATATATATATAGCCTCCACATTGACTCTGTACCGGTACCCCCTGTATATAAATAGCCTCCACATTAACTCGGTACCGGTACCCCCTGTATATATATAGCCTCCACATTGACTCGGTACCGGTACCCCCTGTATATATATAGCCTCCACATTGACTCGGTACCGGTACCCCTGTGTATAGCCTCCACATTGACTCGGTACAGCGGTACCCCCTGTATATAGCCTCCACATTGACTCTGTATCGGTACCCCCTGTATATAGCCTCCACACTGACTCTGTACCGGTACCCCCTGTATATATAAATAGCCTCCACATTGACTCTGTACCGGTACCCCCTGTATATATATATAGCCTCCACATTGACTCGGTACAGCAGTACCCCCTGTATATAGCCTCCACATTGACTCGGTACCGGTACCCCCTGTATATATAAATAGCCTCCACATTGACTCTGTACCGGTACCCCCTGTATATATATATAGCCTCCACATTGACTCGGTACCGGTACCCCCTGTATATATATATAGCCTCCACATTGACTCTGTACCGGTACCCCCTGTATATAAATAGCCTCCACATTAACTCGGTACCGGTACCCCCTGTATATATATAGCCTCCACATTGACTCGGTACCGGTACCCCCTGTATATAGCCTCCACATTGACTCGGTACCGGTACCCCCTGTATATATATAGCCTCCACATTGACTCGGTACCGGTACCCCTGTGTATAGCCTCCACATTGACTCGGTACAGCGGTACCCCCTGTATATAGCCTCCACATTGACTCTGTACCGGTACCCCCTGTATATAGTCTCCACATTGACTCTGTACCGGTACCCCCTGTATATAGTCTCCACATTGACTCTGTACCGGTACCCCCTGTATATATATATAGCCTCCACATTGACTCGGTACCGGTACCCCCTGTATATATATATAGCCTCCACATTGACTCGGTACCGGTACCCCCTGTATATAAATAGCCTCCACATTGACTCGGTACCGTAACACCCTGTATATAGCCTCCACATTGACTCGGTACCGTAACACCCTGTATATAGCCTCCACATTGACTCTGTACCGTAACACCCTGTATATAGCCTCCACATTGACTCTGTACCGTAACACCCTGTATATAGCCTCCACATTGACTCGGTACCGTAACACCCTGTATATAGCCTCCACATTGACTCTGTACCGTAACACCCTGTATATAGCCTCCACATTGACTCGGTACCGTAACACCCTGTATATAGCCTCCACATTGACTCGGTACCGTAACACCCTGTATATAGCCTCCACATTGACTTGGTACCGTAACACCCTGTATATAGCCTCCACTTTGACTCGGTACCGTAACACCCTGTATATAGCCTCCACATTGACTTGGTACCGTAACACCCTGTATATAGTCTCCACATTGACTTGGTACCGTAACACCCTGTATATAGCCTCCACTTTGACTCGGTACCGTAACACCCTGTATATAGTCTCCACATTGACTCGGTACCGTAACACCCTGTATATAGCCTCCACTTTGACTCGGTACCGTAACACCCTGTATATAGTCTCCACATTGACTCGGTACCGTAACACCCTGTATATAGCCTCCACTTTGACTCGGTACCGTAACACCCTGTATATAGCCTCCACATTGACTCGGTACCGTAACACCCTGTATATAGCCTCCACTTTGACTCGGTACCGTAACACCCTGTATATAGCCTCCACATTGACTCGGTACCGTAACACCCTGTATATAGCCTCCACATTGACTCGGTACCGTAACACCCTGTATATAGCCTCCACATTGACTCTGTACCGTAACACCCTGTATATAGCCTCCACATTGACTCGGTACCGTAACACCCTGTATATAGCCTCCACATTGACTCGGTACCGTAACACCCTGTATATAGCCTCCACATTGACTCGGTACCGTAACACCCTGTATATAGCCTCCACATTGACTCGGTACCGTAACACCCTGTATATAGCCTCCACATTGACTCGGTACCGTAACACCCTGTATATAGTCTCCACATTGACTCGGTACCGTAACACCCTGTATATAGCCTCCACTTTGACTCGGTACCGTAACACCCTGTATATAGCCTCCACTTTGACTCGGTACCGTAACACCCTGTATATAGCCTCCACTTTGACTCGGTACCGTAACACCCTGTATATAGTCTCCACTTTGACTCTGTACCGTAACACCCTGTATATAGCCTCCACATTGACTCGGTACCGTAACACCCTGTATATAGTCTCCACTTTGACTCGGTACCGTAACACCCTGTATATATATAACCTACTTATTGTTATGTACATTTCTTGTGTTTACCTTTTGATTGATTCGATTTATTAAAAACTTTAGTTTATTCAGTAAATATTTTATTAACTCTATTTCTTGAACTGCATTGTTGGTTTAAGGGCTTGCAAGTAAACATTTCACGGTAAGGTCTACTACACCTGTTGTATTAGTGTGACAAATACAATTTGATTTGATTATAACATCACAGTTGCCAGAAAATAGCCTAACATTCGTTTTTTATTGTGAATCCAAGTGTTTCTTGATCCTCTGTCCAACTTTCATCACCCAAACTCTCCTGTCAGATTGATCTATAGTTATGTACATACACAAAGGGGATTTATTTACAATTATAAACCTGGTTGGAGCCCTGAATGTTGATTGGCTGAAAGCCGTGGTATATCAGACCATATATCATATGGGTAGGACAAAACATTACTTTTTACTGCTCTAATTACATTGGTAACCAGTTTATAATAGCAATAAGGCACCCCAGGTGTTTGTGGTAAATGGCCAATATATCACGGCTAACGACTGTATCCCGACACTCCGCGCTGTGTCGTGCTTAAGAACTTAAGAACAGCCCGTAGCCGTGGTATATTGGACATATACCACAGCCCTTAGCCGTGGTAGCAGTCAAGCGAGTTAAATCGACATCCATTGATGGAAAATTATCTGGGCAAATTATATTTTCTTTTGCCACATATTCAAATTCCTTTATTACGTCTGGTCATAGCTTGCAATAATTAATATTTTGAAGAAACCCACATTTTCCTTCTAACGTCGTTACAAGTTACTATGATATTCCTTCTTAATTGGCTCGATAAAGTTATGGAAAAAGGGTTTATTGTATAGATATGGCAACTCCTCTCTTGTTTTGGCAAAAAACTATTTGGGCTAGTTTTCAGGCCTTTAGGGCGGGTTTTTAGTGGTCATTCTGCTACAGATTTGAACTTGATCTAGCAACCCTGAGTATGCTTCATTTGCCCGTGCTGTAAACGACACAAATTAACTATCTTGGGTTAGTTATACATTTCACCTGGCTGTGATGTTCTCAAATAGATTTATAGGTCTCAACAGGAAAAAAAATATTTTGTATAATTTAAACAAGACCAATTTCATTTGGTCACAGACAGACAAAATCACTTTGTGCTTAAAGCTAAAAGTTGTAACGAGTCCGCACACATTTGAATGGTTTCTTTGCGTCGCTCAGTGGACGTTTGGCAGAAAAGTCTCTGTCATCAGATGAAATGAGAATAGTGGGTAGCTGAATCCCAATATGGCGACCAGGGTATGGGTGAGTGGGTGAGTCGAAAGTTCTCTGCTATACGTGAGACGGTTTTGATTGAGCTGTGTTTGTGTTCTCTCCATGTATTACCAGGCAACTACCGTACATTGAGCTACCATACCGAGAGAGTTTGAATTTCATGTTTTTAAGCCGGAGGATGAGTCTGAGTCGTATTTCACTGTTAGTTTTACACACACACACACACACAATTGTACATTTTCAGTTATAAAACTGACGTATTGACGATGGGTGTACTGTTTCCACATGCGTTGTATGCGTGTGCTTACTGTGACTGTCACCCTGATATTGGCTACTAGGTAGCTACTTCCCGCTCCGTTGCCGGACAGTAGTGCTTGTCATGCGGGAGCGAAGGGCACGGTGTTCCGGTGTTGTTGCCTTTCATGCCCTCTTCATTGAGTAGTAGACTGTAGGTATTAAGGTGACATATCTAATTTTATTGGTCACATACACATGGTCAGCAGATGTTAAATACGAGTGTAGTGAAATGTTTGTGCTTCTAGTTCCGACAGTGCAGTAATATCTAACAAGTAATCTAACAATTTCACAACAACTACCTAATACACACAAGTGTAAAGGAATTAATAAGAATATGTACTTATAAATATATGGATGAGTGGTGGCTGTGCGGCACAGGCAAGATGCAGTAGATCGTATAGATTACAGTATATACATATGAGATGAGTAATGTGGGGTATGTAAACATTATATAAAGTGGAATTTTTTTGTGTGACTAGTGATACATTTATTACATACAGCCACTTTACATCTATTTTATTTTATCTACATATATTACATTAAAGTGGCTGGAGATTTGAGTCTGTATGTTGGCAGCAGCCACTAAATGTTAGTGGTGGCTGTTTAACAGTATGTTGGCCTTGAGATAGAAGCTGTTTTTCAGTCTCTCGGTCCCTGCTTTGATGCACCTGTACTGACCTCGCCTTCTGGATGATAGCGGGGTGAACAGGCAGTGGCTCGGGTGGTTGTTGTCCTTGATGATCTTTTTGGCCTTCCTGTGACATCGGGTGGTGTAGGTGTCCTGGAGGGCAGGTAGTTTTCCCCCGGTGATGCGTTGTGCAGACCTCACTACCCTCTGGAGAGCCTTACGGTTGTGGGCAGAGCAGTTGCCGTACCAGATGGTGATACAGCCCGACAGGATGCTCTCGACTGCATCTGTAGAAGTTTGTGAGGGTCTTAGGGGCCAAGCCAAATTTCTTCAGCCTCCTGAGGTTGAAGAGGCGCTGTTGCACCTTCTTCACCACACTGTCTGTGTGGGTGGACCATTTCAGTTTGTCTGTGATGTGTACGCCGAGGAACTTAAAACTTTCCACCTTCTCCACTACTGTACCTTCGATGTGGATAGGGGGGTGCCCCCTTTGCTGTTTCCTCAAGTCCACGATCATCTCCTTTGTTTTGTTGACATTGAGTGTGAGGTTATTTTCCTGACACCACACTCCGAGGGCCCTCACCTCCTCCCTGTAGGCCGTCTCGTCGTTGTTGGTAATCAAGCCTACCACTGTAGTGTCGCCTGCAAACTTGAGGATTGAGTTGGAGGCGTGCATGGCCACGCAGTCATGGGTTAACAGAGTACAGGAGAGGGCTGAGAACGCACCCTTGGAGGGTACTATGGTGTTAAATGCTGAGCTGTAGTCGATGAACAGCATTCTTACATAGGTATTCCTCTTGTCCAGATGGGTTAGGGCAGTGTGCAGTGTGATTGCGATTGCGTCGTCTGTGGATCTATTGGGGCGGTAAGCAAATTGGAGTGGGTCTAGGGTGTCAGGTAGGGTGGAGGTGATATGGTCCTTAACTAGCCTCTCATAGCACTTCATGATGACGGAAGTGAGTGCTACGGGGCGGTAGTCATTTAGCTCAGTTACCTTAGCTTTCTTGGGAACAGGAACAATGGTGGCCCTCTTGAAGCATGTGGGAACAGCAGACTGGGATAGGGATTGATTGAATATGTCCGTAAACACACCAGCCAGCTGGTCTATGCATGCTCTGAGGACACGGCTAGGGATGCCGTCTGGGCAGCCCCCAGCCATGCGAGGGTTTTGCCACGGTGAAGGAGATCCCACAGGCTTTGGTAGCGGGCCGTGTCAGTGGCACTGTATTGTCCTCAAAGCGAGCAAAGAAGTTGTTTAATTTGTCTGGGAGCAAGACGTCGATGTCCGCTGCTGGTTTTCTTTTTGTAATCCGTGATTGACTGTAGACCCTGCCACATACATCTCGTGTCTGAGCCGTACACTCCACAGAGGAGAAAGAGGTCGTGCTGACAGAGATGCATGCTGGACATTTCGTAGTGAAGCACATGATTGCCAAAATCAACCTACGCTTCTTCTGGGGTGGGATTGTTAAGGACGTGGACAGCTGGGCAAGCGAAATAACCTTTTGTTTATCAATCACATTCTATTATATCTGTGAAATTATTCAGACTTTTTTTGATGAATGTCATATCAGAACGAACACTGTTTCAATATGTCACTTTTTGCTTCTAGGGTCAGTACCTTGTCTAGCCTGCCAGAAGTTTGAGAGGGTGAAGACTGGGGCGCCGGAGTTGAAGCCCATCAAAGTTGTTTCACCGTGGAACATGATCGCTAAGTGTGTCACAATTCAAATTCTGCATTGATAAGTTTGACCACAGCAGAGTTTAATATGATCGAATGTTTGTGTCAGTATCCTTACACATATAAAAACTGCATACTGTATGACAAAGATACGGGTAAGAATTAAAGTCATCTTCTCTTATAACACTTTAAATGTTAGGGACCTCATCGGACCCTTCACGAAATCCAGGAATGGTAACAGCTGGTGTCTGACAGCCGACCGATTATTTCACCAAGTGGGTCGAGACCCATTAAGGTCTCTACAGGAAGAGAATGTGTTTAACTCTAAATTCCCTTCTGTAGACGATTTTTTTAAAAGGGTGCTTAGAACCAACAAAAATAAGCGATTTTCATGTTGTATGATACCCGACAAGGACTGGCGAGGCCACCTCCAAGGCGAAGATGGATGAAGTTTGGATGAACGGACCAACCAGAACCTCAAGACTGCCATGGGCAAGTCCCTTGACGGGTACCAGGAACGGTGGGAGGCCAACATGAAGGTAGTTCTCTTTTGCACACAACAGCAGTGTCCAGGCCTCCACCGAGTACTCGCCCTATCACCTGCTGTACGGACGGGAGCCGCAGTTGTTGACTGAGGTAAACAATGCAATTTTATATACAATTATATAATATACTGTAGTCGTTCAAAGGTGTGATTGAATTCATGTGTTGGAGTATCTGTCCATAGGACCACTTTAAGCCGTACACTACACAGAGCTGGGCTTTACGGAAGAGTGGCCAGATAAGGCCAGTCACTGGACTAGAAGACACTAGTGAGGTTCTCATCACCATCAGAAGTCCATGAGAAAACAACATATTTCCTCTTGTTTTCAGGCTGGCCACCTGGCACCATTTCCCCGTCCCGATTCCAGTCCCCGTCCCGATTCCAGTCCCCGTCCCGGGTCCAGTCCCCGTCCCGGGTCCAGTCCTCCCAAGGTGTCCACACCGATACACAAACAGAGGTCAGCGTCCACTGCTTCTGTCGGAAATGCGTGAGAGAAGGTAAGGAGGTGGCCCGGTGCAGGAGATGCGGCAAGCATTTTGATGTGTCTTGTTTGTCTCATGTCGTCAATGTGCGTGAATTTGTCTTTCCATCGTCCGTTATCTGTTTTGTCTGTTTTCACCCACCCTTGTTTTCACTGCCTGGCCGGCTCCTCATCTCAAGATGGTAGGTATTTTACTACATTGCATCTTGTTGTAAATTGTATATTATTGTAAATAACCTTAACCTATTGTAATATTGCTTTTTAATTTGTATAAAGATGTGTTTTGTTGCAGACATTAGCTGTGAAGCTGGTATCTGTCTTGTATTGCAATGTTTTACAAGCATGTAAATATTTGTATATATTTTTCTCCATTTGAAGTTTGCTCAAATTGGCTGTAAAATGAATACATTTGCATATTAAATATATTCATTGCAAGTAAAATGTTCAGTTGCCCAGTTTCTTACTGGTCTTTAACCCCGTCTCCCTAGCCATTCATCTTTTGTGCCCAATTCCAAATCAACAATTTTAGGCCGGGGTTGGTATGGAATTAGACATTGGTTTCTAGTTAGTGTTTGTATATCTGGAGGGTCTAGATTTGTGTATATAATATGGTAGAAGTGTCTCAGAGTCCATTACACAGCAGGGGTGGAGTCATCAACATAGTATTACATCTATCCAAGTCCCATCAGGCCAAACACTAAAAAGATTGAATAGGGGGTTTTAAATGCCTTAATTAAACTGGGACTGGCTGCCTGTTGAGGACAAGTGACAGGAAGAACTGTCTCTTGATTCTGCCTCTCTCCTCTCTGTCTCTCTGTCTCTCTCTGTCTCTCTCCTCTCTCTGTCTCTCTCCTCTCTCTGTCTCTCTCCTCTCTCTGTCTCTCTGTCTCTCTCTGTCTCTCTGTCTCTCTGTCTCTCTCTGTCTCTCTGTCTCTCTGTCTCTCTCCTCTCTCTGTCTCTCTGTCTCTGTCTCTCTGTCTCTCTGTCTCTCTCCTCTCTCTGTCTCTCCTCTCTCTGTCTCTCTCCTCTCTGTCTCTCTCCTCTCTGTCTCTCTCCTCTCTGTCTCTCTCCTCTCTCTGTCTCTCTCCTCTCTCTCTCGTCTCTCTGTCTCTCTGTCTCTCTCCTCTCTCCTCTCTCCTCTCTCCTCTGTCTCTCTCCTCTCTTCTCTCTCCTCTCTCCTCTCTCCTCATCCTTGAACTCTTTCTCCTTCCAGACCAATTTATTAGTTTATTATTTAGTGATGTCTGCTTGTTAGGCAATCTTCCCACTCATCCCATTCCCTCTCCTCCATCTCATTACATCATCTACTGTTATGGACATGTTGTCATTATCTGATAAGAACGTTTTCTTGCTTTATCATACTGGGCACATCATATGTGAGATACACAGATGAACTAAAAACATGAGCACTGCCAACACTCAGAACAAAGAGAGCAGCAGTGTCTGGACTTCGCAGTCTCCCTCTTCGAGTCCCCCTTCCGAGACTAGCTGCCTGTTGAGAACAAATGACAGGCAGAACCTCCCACCCACACAGCATCCACCTCTCCTCTCTATTCCACACACCAGAATGCAGTATTTTAGTCTGATTGCCATGTGAGTATACAAAAAAATGAATTAATGGCACCTGTAACAGGTTTATGTATTAAAATCTTAAATAGTGCCAGGTTGGGTTTCACAAGGTGTTCATTGTTGTAAGGTAACCTTTTGATGGTATTTATTTGTTCCACATGGTTCATTATTGTATCCCAGGACCAACAATAGGTACATATATATTCAACCACAAGGGGGTGCTAATGAGCTTTGGGAGATAGAACAAACATGAATCATAATAGAGGACGACTGAAATTATATTATTTCACTGTAGATCAGGGAAGGTTCAAATGATAACATGACAGCCAGACAAACCAGTATGAATCAAACTGATTTTTCAGATGAATGGAGTGGAAACTAGCTGACTTTCTGATCTCTAAGGTAAGTAACTTTAACGTGTCAAACAGATTGCACGGATCTCTCCATTCTCTCTCCCCCCCCATCCATCCACCTCCCACCCATCCACCCACCTATCCGGTACTGCTGCTCATTCCATTCACCTGCTCCGGAGGTCTACGTCACCGGCCTTCTAGGCGTCACTGAACTGAATTCATTACCACCGACCCCGGACTGTCTTCTCATTACGCACACCTGGTTCCTATTCCCCCTGATTAGTATGTGTATAATTTTTTATTTATTTAATTTATCCGTTATTTTACCAGGGAAGTTGACTGAGAACACATTCTCATTTACAGCAACAACCTGGGGAATAGTTACAGGGGGGGATGAATGAGCCAATTGTAAACTGGGGATTATTAGGTGACCGTGATGGTTGAGGGCCAGATTGGGAATTTAGCCAGGACACCGGGGTTAACACCCCTATTCTTATGATAAGTGACATGGGATCTTTAGTGACCACAGAGAGTCAGGACACCCGTTTAACATCCCATCCGAAAGACGGCACCCTACACAGGGCAATGTCCCCAATCACTGCACTGGGGCATTGGGATATTTTTTTTTTAGACCAGAGGAAAGAATGCCTCCTACTGGCCCTCCGACACCACTTCCAGCAGCATCTGGTCTCCCATCTAGGGACCGACTAGGACCAACCCTACTTAGCTTCAGAATCAAGCCAGCAGTGGGATGCAGGGTAGTATGCTGCTGGCTTGTGCCCTCTGTTCCCCATTGTCCTTGCCGATTATTGTTCCCATGTCCGTTGGTCTTGTGAGTACCTGTGGTATCGGCTTTCGTGCTACGTGCTACGTGCTACGTGCTACGTGCTACGTGCTACGTTTACTGTACATTGTGTTACGGTTTACATAGTGTTATTGTGCACTTGTTATTACAGTGCTCGTTCCAGTGTATTGTTCTCGTCAGGTGTATTTATGGGGGGGGGGGTTGCACTTCGCTCTTTTGTTTGGGTTACATCCCTGTGTTACGTGTTTGTTTTGGGCTTCGTCCCCGTCATTTTCACGACGTGCTCTATTTTGGGAAATTTAAAAAAAACTATTGTCGTATTCCGCCGTCTGTCTCCCATCATTATACAACGTGACAGAATAATCGACCCATCTAAATGGAGACAGCGGGAAAGGCCCGAGCTGGCGACCCATCGTAGGGACAGTCCAGCATCACGAGGACTGATCTCTCCAGACTCGGCAGCGCCATGTAGTTCAGCCACACCGCTGCTGACAATAGTATACATTTGAGCACACGGCCATGCAATCTCCATAGACAAACATTGGCAGTAGAATGGCCTGTACTGAAGAGCTCAATGACATTCAACGTGGCACCGTCATAGGATGCCACCTTTCCAACAAGTCAGTTTGTCAAATTTCTGTCCTGCTAGAGCTGCCCCCGGTCAACTGTAAGTGTTGTTATTGTGAAGTGGAGACGTCTAGGAGCAACAACGGCTCAGCAGCGAAGTGGTAGACCAAACAAACTCACAGAAGGGAACCGCCAAGCACGTAGCGCGTAAACATTGTCTGTCCCCAGATGCAACACTCACTACCGAGTTCCAAACTGCCTCTGGAAGCAACGTCAGCACAAGAACTGTTCGTTGGTAGATGAATGAAATGGGTTTCCACGGCCGAGCAGCCGCGCACACAAGCGTAAGATCACCATGTGCAATGCCAAACGTCGGATGGAGTGGTGTAAAGCTTGCAGCCCTTGGACTCTGGAGCAGTGGAAACACATGCTCTGGAGTGATGAATCACACTTAACCATCTGGCAGTCTGACGGACGAATCTGGGTTTGGCGGCTGCCAGGATAACGCTACCTGCCCCAATGCATAGTGCCAATTGTAAAGTTTGGTGGAGGAGGAACAATGGTCTGGGGCTGTTTTTCATGGATCGGGCTAGGGCCGCTAGTACATGAAAGGGACATCTTAACGCTACAGAATACAATGACATTCTAGACGTTTCTGTGCTTACAACTTTGCGGTAACAGTTTGGGGAAGGCCCTTTCTTGTTTCAGCATGATAATGCCCCTGTGCACAAAGCGACGTCCATACAGAAATGTTTTATCGAAATCTGTGTGGAAGACCTTGACTGGCCTGCACAGAGCCCTGACCTCAACCCCAGCAAACGCCTTTGGGATGAATTGGAACACCGACTGCGAACCAGGCCTAATCGCCCAACATCAGTGTCCGGCCTCACTAATGCTCTTGTGGCTGAATGGAAGCAAATCCCCGCAGCAATGTTCCAACATCTAGTGGAAAGCCTTCCCAGAAGAGTGGAGGCTGTTATAGCAGCAATGTTCCTACATCTAGTGGAAAGCCTTCCCAGAAGAGTGGAGGCTGTTACAGCAGCAATGTTCCAACATCTAGTGGAAAGCCTTCCCAGAAGAGTGGAGGCTGTTATAGCAGCAATGTTCCAACATCTAGTGGGAAAGCCTTCCCAGAAGAGTGGAGGCTGTTATAGCAGCAAAAGGGGGGAATCAACTCCATATTAATGCCCATGATTTTGGAATGAGATGTTCAACGAGTAGGTGTCCACATAGTTTTGGTCATGCAGTGTATTTCCTAACATCTTCAAATCAAATGTTATTTGTCACATGCGCCGAATACAACAGGTGTAGACCTTACAGTGAAATGCTTACTGACAAGCCCTTAACCAACAATGCTTTAAGAAGTGTTAAGACAAAAAAGTGTTAAGAAAAAATAGAAAATAAAAAGAACAAATAATTAAACAGCAGCTGTAAAAAATACAATAGCGAGGCTATATACAGGGGGGTACCGGTACAGAGTCAATGTGGAGGCTATATACAGGGGGTACCGGTACAGAGTCAATGTGGAGGCTATATACAGGGGGTACCGGTACAGAGTCAGTGTGGAGGCTATATACAGGGGGTACCGGTACAGAGTCAGTGTGGAGGCTATATACAGGGGGTACCGGTACAGAGTCAATGTGGAGGCTATATACAGGGGATACCGGTACAGAGTCAGTGTGGAGGCTATATACAGGGGGTACCGGTACAGAGTCAGTGTGGAGGCTATATACAGGGGGTACCGGTACAGAGTCAGTGTGGAGGCTATATACAGGGGGTACCAGTACTGAGTCAATGTGGAGGCTATATACAGGGGGTACCGGTACAGAGTCAATGTGGAGGCTATATACAGGGGGTACCGGTACAGAGTCAATGTGGAGGCTATATATATATATATATATACAGGGGGTACCGGTACAGAGTCAATGTGGAGGGTATATATATATATACAGGGGGTACCGGTACAGAGTCAATGTGGAGGCTATATACAGGGGGTACTGGTACCGAGTCAATGTGGAGGCTATATACAGGGGGTACCGGTACAGAGTCAATGTGGAGGCTATATACAGGGGGTACCGGTACAGAGTCAATGTGGAGGCTATATACAGGGGGTACTGGTACCGAGTCAATGTGGAGGCTATATACAGGGGGTACCGGTACAGAGTCAATGTGGAGGCTATATACAGGGGGTACCAGTACAGAGTCAATGTGGAGGCTATATACAGGGGGTACCGGTACAGAGTCAATGTGGAGGCTATATACAGGGGGTACCGGTACTGAGTCAATGTGGAGGCTATATACAGGGGGTACCGGTACAGAGTCAATGTGGAGGCTATATACAGGGGGTACCAGTACAGAGTCAATGTGGAGGCTATATACAGGGGGTACCGGTACAGAGTCAATGTGGAGGCTATATACAGGGTGTATTGGTACTGAGTCAATGTGTGGGGGGCACCAGTTAGTCGAGGTAATAATATGTAAATGTGTGTCGCTGGAAACACTGCCTACATGTAACTTGTAGTGCGACAACCTCACAAATTAGAATCCTGCAGAGGATATAGAGAAGATAGGACTATAGTCAATGAGCCTCTGAGTAGGAGAGGGTTTAAGTATTTCCATATGTAAAGATGTTAACATGTTGAGTAACCCAGGCAGCCATTCTTCCACTATTACAACATTACAGAGAGAAGGAGACATTTCCCCAGTGTCGGAGCAAGACCTACACATGGGGTTAAGTACTGAAGGACACTGTAGTGAATAAGAAATTGTGGCTACGGTGTGGTGTGAGGGACATAATTCATCCTTAGCTGACAGCGACAGATCCCTCTCACTAGTAGACCTATCAGAAGCTGTAGCTACAATCTCCTCCTCGGGTCTCTGTATGTGTGACAGCTGTCTTGTCTGGCATCGACTTGGTCACTGTAGGAACAGCCTCAGCAACAGCCTCGGCAACAGCCTTGGCAACGGTAGTCGTGGTAACGTCTTTGGTAACCTTTGACCTGTCTGAGAAAAGGAACTGAAGAAGATCCGGACAGGGAACATCAGAGAGCGTTCCGGAATCCCTGACCGGCACAACTCAACCACGAACACCAACCACAGCAGGAGCAGGAGGAGGAATATAGAAAACTATAGAGAGAGGAACATGGGTCCTGCAAATTGTTAGTCCATTTTGGGACTATAATTCGTGTCACTACAACCGATCCCACATAGGCCGTTTTTAACCGGAAAAGTAGTTTTTTATTCCACTCTTCAAATCAAATAAAATAAAATTAAATGTTATTGGTCACATACACATACAGTTGAAGTCGGAAGTTTACATACACTTAGGTTGGAGTCATTTAAAACTCGTTTTTTCAACCACTCCACAAATTTCTTGTTAACAAACTATAGTTTTGGCAAGTCGGTTAGGACATCTACTTTGTGCATGACACAAGTCATTTTTACAACAATTGTTTACAGACAGATTATTTCACTTATAATTCACTGTATCACAATTCCAGTGGGTCAGAAGTTTACATACACTAAGTTGACTGCCTTTAAAGAGCTTTGAAAAATTCCAGAAAATATGTCATGGCTTTAGAAGCTTCTGATAGGCTAATTGACATCATTTGAGTCAATTGTATTTCAAGGCCTACCTTCAAACTCAGTGCTTTTTTGCTTGACATCATAGGAAAATCAAAAGAAATCAGCCAAGACCTCAGAAAAAAAATCAAAAGACCTCCACAAGTCTGGTTCATCCTTGGGAGCAATTACCATACGCCTGAAGGTACCACGTTCATCTGTACAAACAATAGTACGCAAGTATAAACACCATGAGACCACGCAGCCGTCATACCGCTCAGGAATGAGACGCGTTCTGTCTCCTAGAGATGAATGTACAATGGCGCGAAAAGTGCAAATCAATCCCAGAACAACAGCAAAGGACCTTGTGAAGACGCTGGAGGAAACCGGTACAAAAGTCCACAGTAAAACGAGTCCTATATTGACATAACCTGAAAGGCCGCTCAGCAAGGAAGAAGCCACTGCTCCAAAACCGACATAAAAAAGCCAGACTACGGTTTCCAACTGCACATGGGGACAAAGATTTTACTTTTTGGAGAAATGTCCTCTGGTCTGATGAAACAAAAATAGTACTGTTTGGCCATAATGACCATCATTATTTTTAGAGGAAAAAGAGGGAAGCTTGCAAGCCGAAGAGCACCATCCCAACTGTGAAGTACGGGGGTGGCAGCATCATGTTGTGGGGGTGCTTTGCTGCAGGAGGGACTGGTGCACTTCACAAAATAGATGACATCATGAGGAGGAAAATTACGTGGATATATTGAAGCAACATCTCAAGACATCAGTCAGGAAGTTAAAGCTTGGTCGCAAATGGGTCTTCCAAATGGAGAATGACCCAAGCATACTTCCAAAGTTGTGGCAAAATGGCTTAAGGACAACAAAGTCAAGGTATTGGAGTGGTCATCACAAAGCCCTGACCTCAATCCTGTTGAACATTTGTGGGCAGAACTGAAAAAGTGTGTGCGAGCAAAGAGGCCTACAAACCTGACTCAGTTACACCAGCTCTGTCAGGAGGAATGGGCCAACATTCACCCAAATTATTGTGGGAGGCTTGTGGAAGGCTACCCGAAACGTTTGACATAAGTTAAATAATTTAAAGGCAATGCTACCAAGTACTAATTGCGTGTATGTAAACTTCTGACCCACTGGGAATGTGATGAAAGAAATAAAAGCTGAAATAAATCATCGCATCTACTATTATTCTGACATTTCACATTCTTAAAATAAAGTGGTGATCCTAACTAACCTAAAACAGGGAATTTTTACTAGGATTAAATGTCAGGAATTGTGAAAAACTGAGTTTAAATGTATTTGGCGACGGTGTATGTAATCTTCTGACTTCAACTGTATTTAGCAGATGTTATTGCAGGGTGTAGCAAAATGCTTGTGTTTCTAGCTCCAACAGTGCAGTAGTATCTAACTAAATGCTTGTGTTCCTAGCTCCAACAGTGCAGTAGCATCTAACAATTCACAACAATACACACAAATCTAAAAGTTAAAGAATGGAATTAAGAAATATATAAATATTAGGATGAGCAATTTCTGAGTGGTGTTGACTATAATACAGTAGAATAGAATACAGTTAACAGTACCACACCTACTCACTCAAGGGTTTTTATGAATTTGTACTATTTTCTACATTGTAGAATAATAGTGAAGACATAAACTATGAAATAACACAAATGGAATCATTTAGTAACCAAAAATGTGTTAAACAAATCAAAATGTATTTGATATTTTACATTCTTCAAAGTAGCCACCCTTTGCCTTGATGACAGTTTTGCACACTCTTGGCATTCAGTCCCCTTCCAAGGCCAAAACCTAGGAAGAAACATAGAGAGGAACCAGGCTATGAGGGGTGGTCAGTCCTCTTCTGGCTGTGCCGGGTGGAGATTATAACAGAACATGGCCAAGATGTTCAAACGTTCATAAATGACCAGCATGGTCAAATAATAGTAATCACAGTGGTTGTCGAGGGTGCAACAGGTCAGCACCTCAGGAGTAAATGTCAGTTGGCTTTTCATAGCCGATCATTGAGAGTATCTCTACCGCTCCTGCTGTCTCTAGAGAGTTGAAAACAGCAGGTCTGGGACAGGTAGCACGTCCGGTGAACAGGTCAGGGTTCCATAGCCGCAGGCAGAACAGTTGAAACTGGAGCAGCAGCACGGCCAGGTGGACTGGGGACAGCAAGGAGTCATCATGCCAGGTAGTCCTGAGGCATGGTCCTAGGGCTCAGGTCCTCCGAGAGAGAGAAAGAAAGAAAGAGAGAGAGAAAGAGAGAATTAGAGAGAGCATACTTAAATTCACACAGGACACCGGATAAGACAGGAGAAGTACTCCAGATATAACAGACTGACCCAAGCCCCCCGACACATAAACTACTGCAGCATAAATACTGGAGGCTGAGACAGGAGGGGTCAGGAGACACTGTGGCCCCATCCGATGATACCCCCGGACAGGGCCAAACAGGCAGGATATAACTCCACCCACTTTGCCAAAAGCACAGCCCCCACACCACATAGCCTGTCTTCTCTTGAGAGACATGTCTGCCTACGGCGGCCTCTCAGTAGCAAGGCTATGCTCACTGAGTCTGGACATAGTCAAAGCTTTCCTTAAGTTTGGTCAGTCACAGTGGTCAGGTATTCTGCCACTGTGTACTCTCTGTTTAGGGCCAAATAACATTCTAGTTTGCTCTGTTTTTTTTTTGTTAATTCTTTCCAATGTCTCAAGTAATTATCTTTTTTTTTCTCGTCATGATTTTGGTTGGGTCTAATTGTTTTTGCTGTCCTGGGGCTTTGTTGAGGTCTGTTTGTGTTGTCTCTATAGACCAGCAGTAGTTGACTGTGACTGGTTCATTGGGAGTACTTCTCTCCTAGTGGCCACACGGGGAACTGCCTGATCATCTCACAGCTGGGTGTGAGAAACCCATCTGCCAAATCTGAAATGATCCAGTGGGAGAGTTGTTTGTCTCCTAACTGTCGCCGATACAAACTAGTCCAAGAGAATGTCTTCCTCCTAGGCGTGGGCGATCCCATGACAGTTGGTAGACATTATTGTTGTGATGCTGTTTCTTTTCCCTCCAGTTTATTTTCAAAAGTGAAAGACGGCGGGGGGGGGGGGGGGGGGGGGGACAGAAGAATCTTATGGTGAGACAGAATCAAGAGGATCATTGATCTAAATGCTAAATGTAAATTCTGAATTAAAACATGTCAATTCTGAATTAAAACATGTAAATTCATGACATCAGTGGTTCAGACGGCTCGGATCTCCCTTTCTCATTTTCTCTACTGTTGCATATTTCTGATGCTGAATGTTATCAGATCTTTAACTAAATCCTAATATTAGATCAAGGGAACCAATAACACAACAATTACATAATTATTTCATTTATTTCATAAACTAAATTATTCAACATCCAATGCCCCTGTGTGAAAAAGTAATTGCCCCCTTTACACTCAATGACTCCAACCAAACACTTCCTGTAGTTGTTGATCAGTCTCTCACGTCTCTGTGGAGGAATTTTGACCCTCTCTTCCATGCAGAACTGCTGTAACTCAGCGACATTTGAGGGTTTTCAAGCATGAACTGCTCGTTTCAAGTCCTGCCACAAAATCTCAATTGGGATTAGGTCTGGACTTTGACAAGACCATTCCAAAACTTTACATTTGTTGCTTTATAGGCATTTTCATGTAGACTTGATTGTGTGTTTTGGATCATTGTCTTGCTGATTGACCCAGCTGTGCTTCAGCTTACAGACGGACGGCCTGACATTCTCCTGTAGAATTCTCTGATACGGAGCAGAATTCATGGTTCCTTCTATTAAGGCAAGTCATACAGGTCCCGAGGCAGCAAAGCATCCCCAAACCCTCACACTACCACCACCATGCTGACCCCCAAACCATCATAGTACCACCACCATGCTGACCCCAAACCATCACACTACCACCACCATGCACCATGCTGGACCCCAAACCATCACACTACCACCACCATGCTGACCCCTAACCATCACACTACCACCACCATGCTGACCCCTAACCATCACACTACCACCACCATGCTGGACCCCAAACCATCACACTACCACCACCATGCTGGACCCCAAACCATCACACTACCACCACCATGCTGGACCCCAAACCATCACACTACCACCACCATGCTGACCCCAAACCATCACACTACCACCACCATGCTGACCCCAAACCATCTCACTACCACCACCATGCTGACCCCAAACCATCTCACTACCACCACCATGCTGACCCCAAACCATCACACTACCACCACCATGCTGACCCCAAACCATCTCACTACCACCACCATGCTGACCCCAAAACATCACACTACCACCACCATGCTGACCCCTAACCCTCACACTACCACCACCATGCTGACCCCAAACCATCACACTACCACCACCATGCTGACCCCAAACCATCACACCACCACCACCACCATGCTGACCCCTAACCATCACACTACCACCACCATGCTGACCCCAAACCATCACACTACCACCACCATGCTGACCCCAAACCATCTCACTACCACCACCATGCTGACCCCAAACCATCACACTACCACCACCATGCTGACCCCAAACCATCACACTACCACCACCATGCTGACCCCAAACCATCTCACTACCACCACCATGCTGACCCCAAAACATCACACTACCACCACCATGCTGACCCCTAACCCTCACACTACCACCACCATGCTGACCCCAAACCATCACACTACCACCACCATGCTGACCCCAAACCATCACACCACCACCACCATGCTGACCCCTAACCATCACACTACCACCACCATGCACCATGCTGGACCCCAAACCATCACACTACCACCACCATGCTGACCCCAAACCATCACACTATCACCACCATGCTGACCCCAAACCATCTCACTACCACCACCATGCTGACCCCAAACCATCACACTACCACCACCATGCTGACCCTAAACCATCACACTACCACCACCATGCTGACCCCAAACCATCACACTACCAACACCATGCTGACCCCAAACCATCACACTACCACCACCATGCACCATGCTGGACCCCAAACCATCACACTACCACCACCATGCTGACCCCAAACCATCACACTACCACCACCATGCTGACCCCAAACCATCTCACTACCATCACCATGCTGACCCCAAACCATCACACTACCACCACCATGCTGAACCCAAACGATCACACTACCACCACCATGCTGACCCCAAACCATCACACTACCACCACCATGCTGACCCCAAACCATCACACTACCACCACCATGCTGACCCCAAACCATCACACTACCACCACCATGCTGACCCCAAACCATCACACTACCACCACCATGCTGACCCCAAACCATCACACTACCACCACCATGCTGACCCCAAACCATCACACTACCACCACCATGCTGACCCCAAACCATCACACCACCACCACCATGCTGACCCCTAACCATCACACTACCACCACCATGCTGACCCCAAACCATCACACTACCACCACCATGCTGACCCCAAACCATCACAGTACCACCACCATGCTGACCCCTAACCATCACACTACCACCACCATGCTGACCCCAAACCATCACACCACCACCATGCTGACCCCAAACCATCACACTACCACCACCATGCTGACCCCAAACCATCACACTACCACCACCATGCTGACCCCAAACCATCACACTACCACCACCATGCTGACCCCAAACCATCACACTACCACCACCATGCTGACCCCAAACCATCACACTACCACCACCATGCTGACCCCTAACCCTCACACTACCACCACCATGCTGACCCCTAACCCTCACACTACCACCACCATGCTGACCCCAAACCATCACACTACCACCACCATGCTGACCCCTAACCCTCACACCACCACCACCATGCTGACCCCAAAACATCACACTACCACCACCATGCTGACCCCTAACCCTCACACTACCACCACCATGCTGACCCCTAACCCTCACACTACCACCACCATGCTGACCCCAAACCATCACACTACCACCACCATGCTGACCCCTAACCATCACACTACCACCACCATGCACCATGCTGGACCCCAAACCATCACACTACCACCACCATGCTGACCCCAAACCATCACACTATCACCACCATGCTGACCCCTAACCCTCACACTACCACCACCATGCTGACCCCAAACCATCACACTACCACCACCATGCTGACCCCAAACCATCACACTACCACCACCATGCTGACCCCAAACCATCACACTACCACCACCATGCTGACCCCAAACCCTCACACTACCACCACCATGCTGGACCGTTGGTATGAGTTCTTACTGTTGAATGCAGGGTTTGGTTTTCACCAGACATAATGGGACCCATGTCGTCCTAAAAGTTATACTCTCATCTGTCCATAGAACATTCTTCCAGGAGTCTTGATGACCATCCAGGTGTTTCCAGGTGTTTCCAGGTGCTTTTTGGCAAACTGGAGCCAACTTTTTGGATGACATCTAATCTGTTTATTAGCATTAACAGCCGATACGCTACACAAAACAAATGTTTTTATTGAGTGAATGTTCTGTTCCCCTTTTCAACATGATAACATTCTGTACTTACATTTTAATTTTGTTCTAAACATTTGTCTTCTGACATGGGGGCCCATGTTCCGTACATGGTGCACGGTGATGTGGTTGAGTGGGTAGAATTCCAAATAAATTTTCAATTTTACTGCCTAGCAGTCAGGGGTTCAATTCCCTCTTCTACCTGTCCAACTTTCACTCCTTCTGTCTCCTGCTGTTTCTAATCTGTCTCCTTCTGTTTCTAATCTGACTCCTGTTTAAAATCTGTCTCCTCCTGTTTCTAATCTGTCTCCTCCTGTTTCTAATCGGTCTCCTCCTGTTTCTAATCTGACTCCTGTTTCTAATCTGTCTCCTCCTGTTTCTAGTCTGTCTCCTCCTGTTTCTAATCGGTCTCCTCCTGTTTCTAATCTGACTCCTGTTTAAAATCTGTCTCCTCCTGTTTCTAATCTGTCTCCTCCTGTTTATAATCTGTCTCCTCCTGTTTATAATCTGTTTCTAATCTGTCTCCTCCTGTTTCTAATCTGGCTCCTCCTGTTTCTAATTGGGCTCCTCCTGTTTCTAATCTGACTCCTGTTTAAAATCTGTCTCCTCCTGTTTCTAATCTGTTTCTAATCTGTCTCCTCCTGTTTCTAATCTGTCTCCTCCTGTTTCTAATCTGACTCCTGTTTAAAATCTGTCTCCTCCTGTTTCTAATCTGTTTCTAATCTGTCTCCTCCTGTTTCTAATCGGTTTCTAATCTGACTCCTTCTGTTTCTAATCTGTCTCCTCCTGTTTCTAATCTGTCTCCTCCTGTTTCTAATCTGTCTCCTCCTGTTTTATATCTGTCTCCTCCTGTTTCTAATCTGTCTCCTGTTTCTAATCTGTCTCCTCCTGTTTCTAATCTGTTTCTAATCTGTCTCCTCCTGTTTATAATATGTCTCCTGTTTCTAATCTGTTTCTAATCTGTCTCCTCCTGTTTATAATCTGTTTCTAATCTGTCTCCTCTTGTTTCTAATCTGTCTTCTCCTGTTTCTAATCTGTCTTCTCCTGTTTCTAATCTGTCTTCTCCTGTTTCTAATCTGTCTCCTCCTGTTTCTAATCTGTCTCCTCCTGTTTCTAATCTGTCTCCTCCTGTTTCTAATCTGACTCCTGTTTAAAATCTGTATCCTGTTTAAAATCTGTATCCTGTTTCTAATCTGTTTCTAATCTGTCTTCTCCTGTTTCTAATCTGTCTCCTCCTGTTTCCAATCTGGCTCCTCCTGTTTCTAATTGGTCTCCTCCTGTTTCTAATCTGACTCCTGTTTAAAATCTGTCTCCTCCTGTTTCTAATCTGTTTCTAATCTGACTCCTGTTTAAAATCTGTCTCCTCCTGTTTCTAATCTGACTCCTGTTTAAAATCTGTATCCTGTTTCTAATCTGTTTCTAATCTGTCTCCTCCTGTTTCTAATCGGTTTCTAATCTGACTCCTTCTGTTTCTAATCTGTCTCCTCCTGTTTCTAATCTGTCTCCTCCTGTTTCTAATCTGACTCCTTCTGTTTTATATCTGTCTCCTCCTGTTTCTAATCTGTCTCCTGTTTCTAATCTGTCTCCTCCTGTTTCTAATCTGTTTCTAATCTGTCTCCTCCTGTTTATAATCTGTCTCCTGTTTCTAATCTGTTTCTAATCTGTCTCCTCCTGTTTATAATCGGTTTCTAATCTGTCTCCTCTTGTTTCTAATCTGTCTTCTCCTGTTTCTAATCTGTCTTCTCCTGTTTCTAATCTGTCTTCTCCTGTTTCTAATCTGTCTCCTCCTGTTTAAAATCTGTCTCCTCCTGTTTCTAATCTGTCTCCTCCTGTTTCTAATCTGTTTCTAATCTGACTCCTGTTTAAAATCTGTCTCCTCCTGTTTCTAATCTGACTCCTGTTTAAAATCTGTATCCTGTTTCTAATCTGTTTCTAATCTGTCTCCTCCTGTTTCTAATCGGTTTCTAATCTGACTCCTTCTGTTTCTAATCTGTCTCCTCCTGTTTCTAATCTGTTTCTAATCTGACTCCTGTTTAAAATCTGTCTCCTCCTGTTTCTAATCTGACTCCTGTTTAAAATCTGTATCCTGTTTCTAATCTGTTTCTAATCTGTCTCCTCCTGTTTCTAATCTGACTCCTTCTGTTTCTAATCTGTCTCCTCCTGTTTCTAATCTGACTCCTGTTTAAAATCTGTCACCTCCTGTTTCTAATCTGTCTCCTTCTGTTTCCAATCTGACTCCTTCTGTTTCTAATCTGTCTCCTCCTGTTTCTAATCTGTCTCCTCCTGTTTCTAATCTGACTCAACATGTGCTCAGTGTAACAAGATCGGGTTAGACAACAGTCTAGTCCCGAAGACTGGCTGAGTGTATTAAGGCTAGCAGGAGACCTGGCCTCACATCCACCTACTCACATGAATACCAGTGATGAAGACTCACTTTATACACGTTACCTCACGTTACCACTGCTACAATGTACATAGCCCTAAACATAGTGATTGTATCATTAGTTCTAATCTCATAATGAGCCTGGTAACTGTAGCCTATAATTAGTGCCTAAGCCTACCCTGGGAAAAGGTATTTAATTCCCAGTGGCTTCTTTAAAATGTTCATCAAAGTATTGACTGAAATCATCATCAATCAATATTTATGCTATAAACATTTGCAATTTTAAAACCATTTGATCGTATGAGAGACACAGTCTGCCAAAACATTTTGTGTTCGGATGCTGCCTTTTAAATGCATTGAAATCAATCAATCAATCAAGTTTATTTTATATAGCCCTTCGTACATCAGCTAATATCTCGAAGTGCTGTACAGAAACCCAGCCTAAAACCCCAAACAGCAAGCAATGCAGGTGTAGAAGCACGGTGGCTAGGAAAAACTCCCTAGAAAGGCCAAAACCTAGGAAGAAACCTAGAGAGGAACCAGGCTATGAGGGGTGGCCAGTCCTCTTCTGGCTGTGCCGGGTGGAGATTATAACAGAACTATGCCAAGATGTTCAAAATGTTCATAAGTGACAAGCATGGTCAAATAATAATCATGAATAATTTTCAGTTGGCTTTTCATAGCCGATCATTAAGAGTTGAAAAACAACAGGTCTGGGACAGGTGGCGGTTCCATAACCGCGGGCAGAACAGTTGAAACTGGAATAGCAGCAAGGCCAGGTGGACTGGGGACAGCAAGGAGTCATCATGCCCGGTAGTCCTGACGTATGGTCCTAGGGCTCAGGTCCTCCGAGAGAGAGAAAGAAAGAGAGAAGGAGAGAATTAGAGAGAGCCAAGATTTTCAAAATGTTCATAAATGACAAGCATGGTCAAATAATAATCAGGAATAAAAGTCAGTTGGCTTTTCATAGCCGATCATTAAGAGTTGAAAACAGCAGGTCTGGGACAGGTAGGGGTTCCGTAACCGCAGGCAGAACAGTTGAAACTGGAATAGCAGCAAGGCCAGGCGGACTGGGGACAGCAAGGAGTCATCATGCCCGGTTTGCCGTGACGTATGGTCCTAGGGCTCAGGTTCTCAGAGAGAGAGAAAGAAAGAGAGAACGAGAGAATTAGAGAGAGCATACTTAAAAAACACAAACAAGGGTTGTCGCAGCTCTGTCTTAAAAAACACAATGATTCAGAATGAAGAACCGCTTTGTGTGTTTCAGTACTTCCACTCTGTTTGGAAATCCATTCAGTGTATCAGAACACGTCCGTTGGGTTCACATTCAAACACCAGATCTTAGTTTAGGTGCAGTAATTTTCATGGTTTTACAACACAACGATAATGTTTTGAGTCTTTCTATTTTAACAGTGTGTGTATAAAGCAGGCAGATAGGCATTCAGTTACTGTTCGATTGGATGTTAGAATGGGCAAAACGAGTGACCTGAGTGACTTTGAGCGTGGTATGATCGTCGGTGCCAGGCGAGCCGGTTCCAGTATCTCAGAAACGGACGGCCTCCTGGCCTTTTCACGCAAGACAGTGTCTAGGTTTTACCCAGAATGGTGCGACAAACGAACACGCTTGACAGCTGCCTCTGATTGGGAACCATACCAGGCCAAACACCTAGAAATACAACACACAGAACAAAACATAGAATGCCCACCCCAACTCACGCCCTGACCAAACCAAAATAGAGACATAAACAAGGAACTAAGGTCAGGGCGTGACAGTGGCAGTCCTGTGGGAGGAAACAGCTGGTTGATGAGAGATCCAAGGAGAATGGGGGCAAGCTAACAGGTGGGCAAAAAAACTGGCAAATAATGGTGCAGAACGGCATCTCGTAAAGTCATCGGTCCGAGCATTTCGCTACAACCGCAATAACATCTGCTAAAAAATGTGTGTGACCAATAAAATTTGATTTGATACGGATGGGCTATTGCAGCAGACGACCACACCGGGTTCCACTCCTATCAGCTAAAAACAAGAAGAAACAGCTCCAGTGGGCACGTGATCACCAACACTGGACCATTGAGGAGTGGAAAAAAACATTGCTCGGTCCGACGAATCTCGGTTCCCTGTTGCGTTCATGCTGACGGCAAAGTCCGTGGCCTCATCCTGCCTGGTGTTAACGGTACAGGCTGGGGGTGTAATGGTCTGGAGAATGTTTTCCTGACACACGTTAGGTCCCTTGATACCAAATGAGCAACGGTTCCATTCCCCGGATAATTCAGGCTGTTCTGGGGGCAAAGGGTTGTCCGACCCAGTACTAGATGGGTGTACCTAATAAACTGGCCACTTGAGTGTATATTCTATGTTATTCCGTTTCATTGACTATAATTTAAACTAGTGAATAATAACTGTTCTATTCAATTCTATTCGGATCTAGGTCCAGTCAGCAGTGTGGAGGAACTCAGCCCACTGACCCTGTCCACTGGGCCAAGTGACTGCTAACTGGGTCAGACTGGATTAGGCAGTCCCCCCTCCTCTCCTCTCTCCCTCTTCGTATTCTCCTTTAGGTTCTGTTGATACTATATCTATTGTTTATTAGGATACATGTATGCAAAACAGGCCTAGTAATCATACAATGGAAGCCAGTAACAAATGTTTACTTTTGGAGAATAAAAAAAAAAAAAAAAAAACGAGGAATCATCTCAACAATTTGCTTTAGAGAGATGGCGGATTAGGGGGGGGTTGAGACTGGTTTCATATGTCGACAGAATAACGCACACAGGAGCAGGGAAAGAGAGAGGAAAGACAGAAGGAGAGGAGAGAAGGAGGGGGTTAAGTTTACAAATTCAAGGAATTGCAGTTTGATGGCGTTGTCGGGAAGTTTCAAAGAATGGAGAAAAACTAACCCGCGGGGGACCATAAAGGCGAAATTGATGACAAATTGATGCATCCAAAATACATTCAAGGATTCAATTAACATGTTTACAATGTTGGAATGACGAGTATAAAGAATTTTGATGACGGGGTTTGAATGTAGTTGAAGAAGAAGCTGAGGTTGCATATTTTGGATTCGCGTTTCCAGTGGAAATCGGGACGGAGGAAAAATGTGGCAGACAGATACAGAAGGAACGATGTGAGCTGAGAAGAGTAGTGACTTTTATCACGTGTAATAATGTTTCAATCACTTTTGGTTTTGTGCATTGTCTTTTTTTTAACGTTTCTTTTTCAAGAGCGGGGTCGGACGGAGGAAAACGTTTTGTTTATTCCAGAATGGGCATGGACTTTTATCGAAATGTCAGCTGTAGCTTGCCGTTAGTTTTCTGGTAACCTATTTGAATACATAAAGTCATTAAAGAAGATACATTGTAGCCGACCCCTTTTCCCAAGAATGTCGGATTTTGAGAGAGATGCAGTGAGCCATTATTGGACGCAACAATGTGACCAACTTCAATGAGGCCTTATTGTATTTTTATTGCAACAATTGCCATAATCGGTATCCTTGTGGATTGCAACCTAAATTCATTTTCATTGTATTTTGCAGTGAAATAAATCAATAATATGTTGACATCGGTTAGAGTTATTAAGACAAATAATATCAATATCTATTTGATGGCTTTTTTCCGTTGTTGGTAAAGATTTTGATCGTGTTTCCACTCGTACTGTGCAGCTCACCCAGGAGGACTGCAGTTCGGTGGATGAAAGATTGGAGACCCTTTCTACTGGGAGTCTGGCACGGGACAACGACTCGAATCACCGGACCAGTCCGGGGACAGGCTGCTCGCCCTAAATGACACCCCTTGCACTCAGAAGATCCTGATTTTTGAGGATTTAACCCAATAACCCTGGAATCTAATCTGATATACATTTTTTTGTGAGATAACCCGCATCGTATCCTGTGTAGGCTATGCTATGCCTGTGTAAACTGTGACCAGGCAGGTATGCAGTTGAACCGGCCGAAGAGCGCTTTAGTGACGAGCTTCAGCCCACGGATGGCCCCGGAGACCGCAGCCAATAGGACTACCAGTACGGTTTCCTTCTCCAGCCAGTTCAAAACAATCCGCTTCTCCTACCACATCAGCAGCGGCATGCCAAGTCCACAACCACCGCTGCGCGGGATACGTGAGTAGTAACCTATTTGCTTACACAGATAGTAGGTTAGCCTATAGGTTATAGGTTATGTCAAGCACTTTCTTATAAAGATAGAGAATTTTCCAGTGATGTTTTCTCCCACTGGGAACAGACGTCATTTCAACTTCTATTTCACGTTGGTTCAACGTGATTTAATTGAAATAACGTGGAAACAACGTTGAATCAACCAATGTGTGCGTCCAGTGGGCGGGTACTCCAGTTACTAAATTGGCACACACACACACACACACACACACACACCACTATCATCCCTATTGCGATAGTCTATTATGATAAGCACCAGAGTTGAACAGAGGCTGTTGTCATTCTAATAAAAGGCCATTCATACCTCGTAAGCCTCGTTTGAGTTTAGTTTGAGTTTATTTTATTTTTACAGGGACAGTGCACATTAATCAACGTTTCAGTAAAAGTGCCGGTTTTAGCCAGCCGGCTAATTTTCAACCGCAGTCCCTGGGCAGGTTATTAAAAACAATTACAATATAGACAATAGCAGCATGGAACAAGACGTAGCATACAGACAGAGCAACATAGAACAAAAAGCAGCAAGACAAAATTCATAAAAGCAACAAAGTGTTTCCACACCTCACAAGTTACAGACAACAGACATGGAAAGCGGCAACACACAGCTAGGGACCATGTTCACAAATCTGATTGACCTTTAGCCATGTCTTCAAGCATTTTGTGAAAGTGTGATATGTGGTGCAGTTATGTGTGTCTGATGGCAGTGTATTCCAGACATGGGAAGCTCTCACAGAGAAAGCGGATTTACTAAAGGTGCTTTTCCTTAGGGGAACTATACAGTCACCTCTCATGGCAGACCTTGTAGATCTGCTGCCATATGTTTGGGTTTTCTGTTTAACAAAAATACTGAGTGGAGGGGGAGCCAGGCCATTTAGGATCTTGAATACAAGACATGCGTCGGTGTATTGCACAAGATTTTCCCAACTCAGGAGCTCATGCTTTCTGAGGATGTGACAGTGATGATGGCTATTGGGCTTCCTATCAAGCACTTTGAGAGCCTGTTTGTAGACAGACTGAATAGGTCTTACTGTTGTACAGCAAGCTTGGGCCCAACTAGTCAAGCAGTATGTTAAGTGAGGGAGTATCATAGATTTGAAGTACAGTTTTGCTACCTCTGTAGTCAAACAATTTATTCTATGAATTTCTTTGACAGACAGACTATGTTCACTCATGCAAGAACACTTCGTTTCCCTGTTAATATGCTTGAGTGTTGGAAATAATAAGATCACTTGGTTAGGTGAAATACATGCACTCGTGTTGAAGTACATTGATTTCCCTCAAGGTCGGTGACAAAGGTTCCCGTAACCGAGGGATCTGAAGTAGCAACACGTGTAGCGTATAGGCTACCCAGTGAACACAAGACGTTGGAAAGACATCTTTAGACATGTGTAGCGTATAGGCTACCCAGTGAACACAAGACGTTGGAAAGACATCTTTAGACATATGTAGTGTATAGGCTACCCAGTGAACAAAAGACGTTGGAAAGACATCTTTAGACATGTGTAGTGTATAGGCTACCCAGTGAACACAAGACGTTGGTAAGACATCTTTTCAACGTATGTTCAACAACAACAAATATTGTGCTCATTGGGTGATAGTAGTGGCTGGCTGGATGGTTCTTCCAGGTTGGGACACACTCTTTTTACACCATTTTACTTGGCGGGTGTTGCTATACGTCATGGTGGGGTGGGTTTCAAAGTGCAAGGACTGTTCAACCGAGAACCCTCAACCTGGGACCTCATTCATAACTTCTTCACAGATATCACCATGGTGGGGTTTATACTTTCATTTAGCTTTAGTTGACCTGAAAATAGCTAGCTACCAAAGTGAACGATGTGTAATATCAAGTTTTGCTCGTTACCAACCGACAACGTCAATGCCGCTATCAAGCCAATCTTCAAAATTCACCTGAAGGGAAATATATGAAACTGATTATGACTACGTTTAATCTAATTTCACTGCGATTAGTTAGTCAACATGAAATAATATCGGTACTGTCAGTCACTGAGATGAGTTATTCTGCATTTAGATGAACAGGATCAGATTAACTTAGCCCCCCCCCCCCCCCCCCCTTTCAGTGTCTGTGATGTAAACTACAAAAAAATTATGCTAACCAAAACGAATCAATAAAATTTTACCATTAAAAATGAATTTGTTTTCAGCGTTTCTGGCTTCATCAAAAAATGTTAATCTGATGTTTTTTTTTCAATATCCTTGGTTTTATTTATTTGTTAAACTGTAGATGGAGGATGGACCGCTATGAGGTGGAATATAAACTGTAGATGGAGGATGGACCGCTATGAGGTGGAATATAAACTATAGATGGAGGATGGACCGCTATGAGGTGGAATATAAACTGTAGATGGTGGATGGACCGCTATGAGGTGGAATATAAACTGTAGATGGAGGATGGACCGCTATGAGGTGGAATATAAACTGTAGATGGAGGATGGACCGCTATGAGGTGGAATATAAACTGTAGATTGAGGATGGACCGCTATGAGGTGGAATATAAACTGTAGATGGATTGCTATGAAGTGGAATATAAACTGTAGATGGAGGATGGACCGCTATCAGGTGGAATATAAACTGTAGATGGTGGATGGACCGCTATCAGGTGGAATATAAACTGTAGATGGATTGCTATGAGGTGGAATATAAACTGTAGATGGAGGATGGACCGCTATGAGGTGGAATATAAACTGTAGATTGAGGATGGACCGCTATGAGGTGGAATATAAACTGTAGATGGAGGATGGACCGCTATGAGGTGGAATATAAACTGTAGATGGTGGATGGACCGCTATGAGGTGGAATATAAACTGTAGATGGAGGATGGACCGCTATGAGGTGGAATATAAACTGTAGATGGAGGATGGACCATTATGAGGTGGAATATAAACTATAGATGGATCACTATGAGGTGGAATATAAACTGTAGATGGAGGATGGACCGCTATGAGGTGGAATATAAACTGTAGATGGATCACTATGGGGTGGAATATAAACTGTAGATGGTGGATGGACCGCTATGAGGTGGAATATAAACTGTAGATGGAGGATGGACCGCTATGAGGTGGACTATAAACTATAGATGGATCACTATGGGGTGGAATATAAACTGTAGATGGAGGATGGACCGCAATGAGGTGGAATATAAACTGTAGATGGATCACTATGTGGAATATAAACTAGATGGAGGATGGACCGCTATGAGGTGGAATATAAACTGTAGATGGTGGATGGACCGCTATGAGGTGGAATATAAACTATAGATGGAGGATGGACCGCTATCAGGTGGAATATAAACTGTAGATGGATCACTATGAGGTGGAATATAAACTGTAGATGGAGGATGGACCGCTATGAGGTGGAATATAAACTGTAGATGAAGGATGGACCGCTATGAGGTGGAATATAAACTGTAGATGGAGGATGGACCGCTATCAGGTGGAATATAAACTGTAGATGGATCACTATGAGGTGGAATATAAACTGTAGATGGAGGATGGAACGCTATGAGGTGGAATATAAACTGTAGATGGAGGATGGACCGCTATGAGGTGGAATATAAACTGTAGATGGATTGCTATGAGGTGGAATATAAACTGTAGATGGAGGATGGACCGCTATCAGGTGGAATATAAACTGTAGATGGTGGATTGACCGCTATGGGGTGGAATATAAACTGTAGATGGATTGCTATGAGGTGGAATATAAACTGTAGATGGTGGATGGACCGCTATCAGGTGGAATATAAACTGTAGATTGAGGATGGACCGCTATGAGGTGGAATATAAACTGTAGATGGAGGATGGACCGCTATGAGGTGGAATATAAACTGTAGATGGAGGATGGACCGCTATGAGGTGGAATATAAACTGTAGATTGAGGATGGACCGCTATGAGGTGGAATATAAACTGTAGATGGATTGCTATGAAGTGGAATATAAACTGTAGATGGAGGATGGACCGCTATCAGGTGGAATATAAACTGTAGATGGTGGATGGACCGCTATCAGGTGGAATATAAACTGTAGATGGATTGCTATGAGGTGGAATATAAACTGTAGATGGAGGATGGACCGCTATGAGGTGGAATATAAACTGTAGATGGTGGATGGACCGCTATGAGGTGGAATATAAACTGTAGATGGAGGATGGACCGCTATGAGGTGGAATATAAACTGTAGATGGTGGATGGACCGCTATGAGGTGGAATATAAACTGTAGATGGAGGATGGACCGCTATGAGGTGGAATATAAACTGTAGATGGAGGATGGACCGCTATGAGGTGGAATATAAACTGTAGATGGAGGATGGACCATTATGAGGTGGAATATAAACTATAGATGGATCACTATGAGGTGGAATATAAACTGTAGATGGAGGATGGACCGCTATGAGGTGGAATATAAACTGTAGATGGAGGATGGACCATTATGAGGTGGAATATAAACTATAGATGGATCACTATGAGGTGGAATATAACTGTAGATGGAGGATGGATCACTATGGGGTGGAGTAGCCACTGTTTGTTTCTGTCCCTTACTGTCTTTGGATATGGGAGCGAGGATGAAAGACACATTGACATGCATCCATAGACCAAAACAATGTGGTCCTGTATGATAGTCTATTGACGATGCGCCACACGTTATTTACAACGGTAGAAGGTAGATCACATGTCTTGGTTACACAGCTAGGCATGGCACACAACGCGTATCGACCCAAACAGTACAAACAGAGAAAACACATGTCCTAATAGAATAGATATCATGCAAGACAGAGGTGTCTAATATAAAAATCTGTCCATCAAAAACACTCATCCCTGACCCCCCCCCCCCCCCCCCCCCCCCCCCCTTGCTGTTCTTCTAAACAGGCAGAGTACTTTACAGGAAGTACTTTACAGGAAAAGGGGGGAAATGGATAACATGACCATTATAGAGGATTATCACTGTCCCCAAATGGCAGCTGTTCCCTATATAGTTCTCTATGGGCCCTGGGCAATGTAGTGCACTACACAAGGAATAGGAATGCCCATTGGGACGATACCTTTATCTCCTGCGTTTCTCATGAAATCATTATCATAATATTATTATTATTAACGTTTAATCCTCCTTAGATGTTGAAGTAGGATCCTCTACTTAAATCACTAATCGTTTAATTCTCGGGGTTCTAAAAACAGTTTTATCCTGATCACTTGAGATGGGGAAAACTGTGTGTGTGTGTGTGTGTGTGTGTGTGTAAAACCATAGCTATTGGTGTTAAACATCTGTTCTGGCCTAGATAATGTGAACCCCCAACCAACCAACCAACCAAACACACACACACACACACACACACACACACACACACACACACACACACACACACACACACACACACACACACACACACACACACACACACACACACACACACACACACACACACACACACACACACATACACACACACACACACACACACCATTCTCTCCATCTGTCTCACTGTTGCCATAGCTTATGTGACTAGGATCAACATGTAGAGTGTAGAGACATGATTTCTGATACCACAGATTGCAGTGTGTATAATCACAGTCCCAGCAGTTTAAAGATGGACTCCTCATTAGGACAAACAGCGCCACTGCTATTTTGTGTGTGTTTTGTTGATGAAAATGGAGGAGAGGTTGCTGATGTGCATATTCTGCTGTCCTGAGGGGGGGGGTGTGTTGGTAGTTTGAAGTAACTTGTTGTGGTAATATCCCAAACAGTCGTGGCAGTTTCACCAATTAAGGATTCGTGCTTCGAAGGGTCATGGCTCTGAGAGCTGTGAAATAATCATATTTAGAGCAGCTTTGAATTCATTATTGGTCCTACTGCCATGATCATTGAATTAAATACGTTATCCCACAGGCATTATCATTAGGCCCAGTGCATTATCCTACTGCCATGATCATTGAATTAAATACGTTATCCCACAGGCATTATCATTAGGCCCAGTGCATTATCCTACTGGCATTATCGCCGAGCTGAATACACACTACTACCGACGTCATCATTGCATTTAATACATTACCCTACCGACATTATCATTGAATTTAATACAGTATCCTACTGACATTATCATTGAGTTTAATACACACTCCTACCGGCATTATCATTGAGTTTAATACAGTATCCTACTGACATTATCATTGAGTTTAATACACACTCCTACCGACATTATCATTGAGTTTAATACAGTATCCTACTGACATTATCATTGAGTTTAATACACACTCCTACCGACATTATCATTGAGTTTAATACAGTATCCTACTGACATTATCATTGAGCCGAATACATGATCTTATTGAAACAAACCTGTTGAAACAAACTACAAACCACCTGACACCTGTCATCACTACAAACCTGTCACCTGTCATCACTACAAACCTGTCACCTGTCATCACTACAAACCTGTCACCTGTCATCACTACAAACCTGACACCTGTCATCACTACAAACCACCTGTCATCACTACAAACCTGACACCTGTCATCACTACAAACCACCTGACACCTGTCATCACTACAAACCACATGACACCTGTCATCACTACAAACCACCTGTCATCACTACAAACCACCTGTCATCACTACAAACCACCTGACCCCTGTCATCACTACAAACCACCTGACCCCTGTCATCACTACAAACCACCTGACACCTGTCATCACTACAAACCACCTGTCACCTGTCATCACTACAAACATGTCACCTGTCATCACTACAAACCTGACACCTGTCATCACTACAAACCTGTCACCTGTCATCACTACAAACCTGTCACCTGTCATCACTACAAACATGTCACCTGTCATCACTACAAACCTGACACCTGTCATCACTACAAACCACCTGTCATCACTACAAACCACCTGACACCTGTCATCACTACAAACCACCTGACACCTGTCATCACTACAAACCTGACACCTGTCATCACTACAAACCTGTCACCTGTCATCACTACAAACCAGCTGTCACCTGTCATCACTACAAACCACCTGTCACCTGTCATCACTACAAACCACCTGACACCTGTCATCACTACAAACATGTCACCTGTCATCACTACAAACCACCTGTCACCTGCCATCACTACAAACCACCTGTCACCTGTCATCACTACAAACCTGACACCTGTCATCACTACAAACCTGTCACCTGTCATCACTACAAACCACCTGTCATCACTACAAACCACCTGTCACCTGCCATCACTACAAACCTGTCACCTGTCATCACTACAAACCTGTCACCTGTCATCACTACAAACCTGTCATCTGTCATCACTACAAACCTGACACCTGTCATCACTACAAACCACCTGTCACCTGTCATCACTACAAACCACCTGTCATCACTACAAACCACCTGACACCTGTCATCACTACAAACCACCTGACACCTGTCATCACTACAAACCACCTGACACCTGTCATCACTACAAACCTGACACCTGTCATCACTACAAACATGTCACCTGTCATCACTACAAACATGTCACCTGTCATCACTACAAACCACCTGACACCTGTCATCACTACAAACCACCTGACACCTGTCATCACTACAAACCACCTGTCATCACTACAAACCACCTGTCACCTGTCATCACTACAAACCACCTGACACCTGTCATCACTACAAACCACCTGACACCTGTCATCACTACAAACCTGACACCTGTCATCACTACAAACATGTCACCTGTCATCACTACAAACATGTCACCTGTCATCACTACAAACCACCTGTCACCTGTCATCACTACAAACCACCTGACCCCTGTCATCACTACAAACCTGTCACCTGTCATCACTACAAACCTGACACCTGTCATCACTACAAACCACCTGACACCTGTCATCACTACAAACCACCTGACACCTGTCATCACTACAAACCACCTGACACCTGTCATCACTACAAACCACCTGACACCTGTCATCACTACAAACCACATGACACCTGTCATCACTACAAACCACATGACACCTGTCATCACTACAAACCACCTAACACCTGTCATCACTACAAACCACCTGTCACCTGTCATCACTACAAACCTGTCACCTGTCATCACTACAAACCTGTCACCTGTCATCACTACAAACCTAACACCTGTCATCACTACAAACCACCTGTCACCTGTCATCACTACAAACCACCTGACACCTGTCATCATTACAAACCACCTGACACCTGTCATCACTACAAACCTGACACCTGTCATCACTACAAACCACCTGACACCTGTCATCACTACAAACCACCTGACACCTGTCATCACTACAAACCACCTGACACCTGTCATCAGTACAAACCACCTGTCATCACTACAAACCACCTGACACCTGTCATCACTACAAACCACCTGACACCTGTCATCACTACAAACCTGTCACCTGTCATCACTACAAACCACCTGACACCTGTCATCACTACAAACCACCTGTCATCACTACAAACCACCTGACACCTGTCATCACTACAAACCTGACACCTGTCATCACTACAAACCACCTGTCATCACTACAAACCACCTGACACCTGTCATCACTACAAACCACCTGACACCTGTCATCACTACAAACCTGACACCTGTCATCACTACAAACCACCTGTCATCACTACAAACCACCTGACACCTGTCATCACTACAAACCACCTGTCATCACTACAAACCACCTGACACCTGTCATCACTACAAACCACCTGACACCTGTCATCACTACAAACCACCTGACACCTGTCATCACTACAAACCCTCTGACACCTGTCATCACTACAAACCACATGACACCTGTCATCACTACAAACCACCTGTCACCTGTCATCACTACAAACCACCTGTCACCTGTCATCACTACAAACCTAACACCTGTCATCACTACAAACCACCTGTCACCTGTCATCACTACAAACCTGACACCTGTCATCACTACAAACCACCTGTCACCTGTCATCACTACAAACCACCTGTCACCTGTCATCACTACAAACCACCTGACACCTGTCATCACTACAAACCACCTGACACCTGTCATCACTACAAACCACCTGACACCTGTCATCACTACAAACCACCTGACATCACTACAAACCACCTGTCACCCCTCATCACTACAAACCACCCCTCATCACTACAAACCACCTGACACCTGTCATCACTACAAACCACCTGACATCACTACAAACCACCTGTCATCACTACAAACCACCTGTCATCACTACAAACCACCTGTCATCACTACAAACCACCTGTCATCACTACAAACCTGACACCTGTCATCACTACAAACCACCTGTCATCACTACAAACCTAACACCTGTCATCACTACAAACCACCTGTCATCACTACAAACCACCTGTCACCTGTCATCACTACAAACCTGTCACCTGTCATCACTACAAACCACCTGTCATCACTACAAACCACCTGACACCTGTCATCACTACAGAACAACATGTTCTAAGGGTAACCAATGAAAATCAGATGCCCACACTTGTCTGTTAGAACAAACTTCAGGTACAAATACCCAAAATACTTACAATTCCCTCAGTAAACATGTTGGAACAGATTTGTCCAGTACAGGTGTAAATACTTCCATGCATTCTCCATTTAAGTTTATTTAGCAGACACTCTAATAAAGAGCAACTTTTTTTAAATTTAACTAGGCAAGTTAGTTTAAAGAACAAATTCTTATTTACAATGACAGCCTACCGGGGAACAGTGGGTTAACTGCCTTGTTCAGGGGCATAACGAGAGATGGAGACAGCACATCTGTCATCTGTCTCCATCGATAACATGCAATAATGAATTCATTCTTGCACCATGCGATCCCTTATCAGTTGTAAACATGTCCTTTTCTTCTCTATGTCGCCTGCAGCCTGATCTATTTCGTTGTGATGGCAACAGAATCTGGATATGTGTTCCATGGTAAAAATGAAAACAGGAAGTAGCCTCAACTCTTTGGTCCTTTAAAAAACCTGCTGTATGTCAAATATTGTGTGCTGTAGGCTGGAGAAATGAAAACATTATCGATGACAACATTACACGATGTTTGATGATGACTTCCGCCCGAAGTCGGTCCCTCTCCTTGTCCGGGCGGTGTTCGGCGGTCGAAGTCGGTCCCTCTCCTTGTTCGGGCGGTGTTCGGCGGTCGAAGTCGGTCCCTCTCCTTGTTCGGGCGGTGTTCGGCGGTCGAAGTCGGTCCCTCTCCTTGTTCGGGCGGTGTTCGGCGGTCGAAGTCGGTCCCTCTCCTTGTTCGGCGGTCGAAGTCACCGACCTTCTAGCCATCGCTGATCCTCTTTTCATTTTCCATTGGTTTTGTCTTGTCTTCCTTCACACCTGGTTCCAATCTCATCAATTGCATGTCGTGTATTTAACCCTTTGTTCCCCCCCCCCCCATGTCCTTGTCGGTATTGTTTCTTGTAGTGCTTATGCACAGTAGTTTTGTTTAACCCATTTATTGTATTGTTCTGTTGACGGTGGTTTATGGATATTAAACGACAACCGTTGTAAATCAGTTTTCGCTCTCCTGCACTTGACTTCTCTGCCGCCAGTACGCACCTCACTACAATTGGAGCTGTTTTCCCTAAAATAATTTAAATCCGCTTTTTGTGTTTTGTATCCTTGCCACGAAACTAACGAGTATCGTAATACTGGTATTGTCCCCGGCTGTACTAGGGGTTTCGCTTGCGCACATATACGCCAGACGGTTGTTGGCCGGAGCACGTCTCTGTAGTCACCGGAGGAGTGTGTATTAAACCCTGCTGTAGGACTCGTTGTGACTCCAGCGCGAGCAGGTCAAACAAACGACTAAAATGAACAAGTCGCTCAGAAAAAATGAATCATCATTTTAGAGTTCGTAAAAAGTGTTGTTATAGAATAATCAATCGTTTGCGAACTGCTCATCAACTACCACCTGGTTTGAGGTGCTGCAGAACACACAGACCACTGCATAACCTCTCTGATTCAGTTGACTTTACACTGCATAACCTCTCTGATTCAGTAGACTTTACACTGCATAACCTCTCTGATTCAGTAGACTTTACACTGCATAACCTCTCTGATTCAGTTGACTTTACACTGCATAACCTCTCTGATTCAGTTGACTTTACACTGCATAACCTCACTGATTCAGTTGACTTTACACTGCATAACCTCTCTGATTCAGTTGACTTTACACTGCATAACCTCTCTGATTCAGTAGACTTTACACTGCATAACCTCTCTGATTCAGTTGACTTTACACTGCATAACCTCACTGATTCAGTTGACTTTACACTGCATAACCTCTCTGATTCAGTAGACTTTACACTGCATAACCTCTCTGATTCAGTAGACTTTACACTGCATAACCTCTCTGATTCAGTTGACTTTACACTGCATAACCTCTCTGATTCAGTTGACTTTACACTGCATAACCTCTCTGATTCAGTAGACTTTACACTGCATAACCTCTCTGATTCAGTAGACTTTACACTGCATAACCTCTCTGATTCAGTTGACTTTACACTGCATAACCTCTCTGATTCAGTAGACTTTACACTGCATAACCTCTCTGATTCAGTAGACTTTACACTGCATAACCTCTCTGATTCAGTTGACTTTACACTGCATAACCTCTCTGATTCAGTAGACTTTACACTACATAACCTCTCTGATTCAGTTGACTTTACACTGCATAACCTCTCTGATTCAGTTGACTTTACACTGCATAACCTCTCTGATTCAGTTGACTTTACACTGCATAACCTCTCTGATTCAGTTGACTTTACACTGCATAACCTCTCTGATTCAGTTGACTTTACACTGCATAACCTCTCTGATTCAGTTGACTTTACACTGCATAACCTCTCTGATTCAGTTGACTTTACACTGCATAACCTCTCTGATTCAGTTGACTTTACACTACATAACCTCTCTGATTCAGTTGACTTTACACTACATAACCTCTCTGATTCAGTTGACTTTACACTGCATAACCTCTCTGATTCAGTTGACTTTACACTACATAACCTCTCTGATTCAGTTGACTTTACACTGCATAACCTCTCTGATTCAGTTGACTTTACACTGCATAACCTCTCTGATTCAGTTGACTTTACACTGCATAACCTCTCTGATTCAGTTGACTTTACACTGCATAACCTCTCTGATTCAGTTGACTTTACACTGCATAACCTCTCTGATTCAGTTGACTTTACACTGCATAACCTCTCTGATTCAGTTGACTTTACACTACATAACCTCTCTGATTCAGTTGACTTTACACTACATAACCTCTCTGATTCAGTAGACTTTACACTGCATAACCTCTCTGATTCAGTAGACTTTACACTACATAACCTCTCTGATTCAGTAGACTTTACACTACATAACCTCTCTGATTCAGTAGACTTTACACTACATAACCTCTCTGATTCAGTAGACTTTACACTACATAACCTTTCTGATTCAGTAGACTTTACACTACATAACTTCTCTGATTCAGTAGACTTTACACTACATAACCTCTCTGATTCAGTAGACTTTACACTACATAACTTCTCTGATTCAGTAGACTTTAGACTACATAACCTCTCTGATTCAGTAGACTTTACACTACATAACCTCTTGGATTCAGTAGACTTTACACTGCATAACCTCTTGGATTCAGTAGACTTTACACTGCATAACCTCTCTGATTCAGTAGACTTTACACTACATAACCTCTCTGATTCAGTAGACTTTACACTACATAACCTCTCTGATTCAGTAGACTTTACACTGCATAACCTCTTGGATTCAGTAGACTTTACACTGCATAACCTCTTGGATTCAGTAGACTTTACACTGCATAACCTCTCTGATTCAGTAGACTTTACACTACATAACCTCTCTGATTCAGTAGACTTTACACTACATAACCTCTCTGATTCAGTAGACTTTACACTACATAACCTCTCTGATTCAGTAGACTTTACACTACATAACCTCTCTGATTCAGTAGACTTTACACTACATAACCTCTGTGATTCAGTAGACTTTACACTACATAACCTCTTGGATTCAGTAGACTTTACACTACATAACCTCTGTGATTCAGTAGACTTTACACTGCATAACCTCTCTGATTCAGTAGACTTTACACTGCATAACCTCTCTGATCCAGTAGACTTTACACTGCATAACCTCTCTGATTCAGTAGACTTTACACTACATAACCTCTCTGATTCAGCAGACTTTACACTACATAACCTCTCTGATTCAGCAGACTTTACACCACATAACCTCTCTGATTCAGCAGACTTTACACTACATAACCTCTCTGATTCAGTAGAATTTACACTACATAACCTCTCTGATTCAGCAGACTTTACACTACATAACCTCTCTGATTCAGCAGACTTTACACTACATAACCTCTCTGATTCAGCAGACTTTACACTACATAACCTCTCTGATTCAGCAGACTTTACACTACATAACCTCTCTGATTCAGCAGACTTTACACTACATAACCTCTCTGATTCAGCAAAGCGCTCAGCTGCCTTAGTAACCAGCACATCTGGTTAAGTGCAGGATCCTGAGACGACTTGATACTGCATGATAATGCCTATCCTATCCCAGCGTCTCCCAAAACTCGGTCTTGGGGTCCCCCCCCTCAAGGGTTCACGTTTAGTTTTTTTTTTACCCCAGCCCTACACAGCTGATTCAAATAATAAACTCATTAAGCTTTGGTTATTTGAATCGGCTGTGTAGTGCTACGGCATAAAAACAGAAATGTACCCATATGGGTTTAGGAAACGCTGTCCTATCCCCTACTATCCTGTGCTGAAGAACTAGCCGATTCACATCCTGTCCCACAAACATCAGAGTGGAAACTCTCCTTTTTGGGGGGGGGGGGGGATTATTGACAATAACAACTTATAAAGGCTTAATAACCAGCCATATCTCCTCTCCACAATGAGGTCAGTTAAAACACATGGGATTGGAAGTTCCCCTTGGGATTGTTGAAGATAGCAATCTTTAAAGGCTTGACTCTAGAGTCTAAGCCCTGTCTAAGCCGAGTGGGGGGGGTGGGGGGGGGGGGGGGGGGGGGGCAGGGTGGGGGGGGGGGGGGGGCGACGTTGGTGGGGGGGCGTTGGTGGTGGGGGGGGGGCGTTGCTAAGCTAACATATGGAATTGTTTTAAGATGGTCATACCAAGGATTATTTAGCTATTATAATTTTAAGACTCCTTAAGGAATCAAAAAATATATATATCAACAATTATTTGATGAAATATTGAATTTGGCCTTTGGCTGCTATTAGCCCATAGACACATATTGAATAACATATTCACTACATAGAACAACAGATAGTCCAAAGTAAATCTAAAATAAGTTTGTTGAGATTTAATAAAGATCAGGAATCTGTATATTTATATATAGATCAGCAGTACCAACTTCAGATGAGTCCTGTGACGCGTATGGGGGTGAGGGGGGGTCGTAAGAGCAAATCACAGAACACCAGAGAGTCTCATCTTTCCCACAGAGGTGTCATAATCGAGGTGCCAAACCGTTCGGGTGGCTACAGACCTTTTAAGGTGAGAAGACGGGATGTGTCATAGTCTGCCACCTTTCACCGCAGATGTAGAAGGGCGACATCAACGGATGCGATGGATTGAGACACAGTTATCTCTAGTTTAAACTAGAGATATTGTTTTTATACTAATTATAATTCATATTCATATTGATAGGCCGTATCCTCTCCACAATGAGGTCAGTTAAAACACATGGGATTGTAATTTCTCCTGGGATTATTGAAGATAACAATCTATAAAGGATCAATAACCAGCCATATCTTCTCTATCAATCAATCAAATTATTTTATAAAGCCCTTTTTTTATTTTTTTATTTTTTACATCAGCTGATATCTCAAAGTGCTGTACAGAAACCCAGCCTAAAACCCCAAACAGCAAGCAGTGCAGGTGTAGAAGCACGGTGGCTAGGAAAAACTCCCTAGAAAGGCCAGAACCTAGGAAGAAACCTAGAGAGGAACCAGGCTATGAGGGGTGGCCAGTCCTCTTCTGGCTGTGCCGGGTGGAGATTATAACAGAACATGGCCAAGATGTTCAAACGTTCAGAGATGACCAGCAGGGTCAAATAATAATAATAATAATAATCACAGTGGTTCTCTACAATGAGGTCAGTTAAAACACATGGGATTGTAATTTCTCCTGGGATTATTGAAGATCTGAAACCTCTTGTTTGTCTGGTCTGTGTCTTTACCAGTTATAAACACAAACTAACTTTGAAACAGCTGAAATATCTGTCCCAATAAATTGACGCACATCTTTTCTCATTGGCACTGCAAAAGCTTTTTGGAAAAATGGCCAGTTGACATATAAACGTCAATCAGTTGAAGCTTAACCTTATGCGTAACATGACTACAATTTTAGGCTGATAATGGGCTGTGCATTTAATTGTGCAGACATAATAACCGTTAACTGTGCCGAGTCAGTCAGACATTCCCTTTAAGAAGTTTATAAACACCCCCATTCTCAACCTAAAAGCCATCTGGTACAGAGATTAGGTTACACACCAGTGGCTGTTTCCATCCATACTGCTGGTCTGCCGTGGTGATCTGAGCACCACGCCAGCCTGCTAGGACTTCTCACATCAGGGATTATAGGATACACTTTGTTTGTGCATGCAAGTGTGTGTGTGTGCATGAGAGTGTGTGTGTGTTTGTCTATTAGTGAAAGTTGAGGCTAGGCCATAGATGACGCTTAACTACAGTATTCTACTCGCCTTCTGAAACAAACGAGAAACAGGAAATATGTCCTGTACCTCAAAGCAGGGGGAAACTTCCAGAGATGCTAGTGTGCCTAGCCCAGGGTAGAGGATAGAGAGAGGAAGTCGGCTACCAGGGAGGAGAGACAACAACCCTAGTTACACCACATGAAGGTACAACTTCAGAATGTATTCAGGCCTCCTGACATATTTCACCATTTTTCGTGTTACAGCCTGAATTTAAAATGGATTGAATATATATTTTTTCTCTCGTCCAATCTACACATAATACCCAATAATGACTAAATGAAAACATGTTTTTAGACATTTTTTATTTATTTATATTTTTTAAATACAGAAATATCTCATTTACGTAAATATTAACACTCATGAGTCAATACATGTTAGAATATTACCTTTTGGCAGCGACTATAGCTGTGAGTCTTTCCAGGTAAGTCTCTTTCATCAGGACAATAACTTAAGACACAAAGCCAAATCAACACTGGAGTTGCTCACCAAGAAGACAGTGAATGTTCCTGAGAGGCTGATTTACAGTTTTGACTTAAATCTACTTGAAAATCTATGGCAAGACTTGAATATTTCTGTCTAGCAAGGATCAACAACCAACTTGACAGAGCTTGAAGAATTTTCAAAAGAATAATGTGCAAATATTGTACAATCCAGCTTGAGCTTTGCACACCTGGATTATAACACATAATTATCAGCTAGATATACAGTATATATGTGAATCGTTGTAATCTAGCTTGCCAGCTAACTGGTTAAACAGGCAAAACAGTAGTAGCTAGCCAGTTAGCTGTCATCTCTCCGTGGCTAGCTAACTAAACCTACCAATTCTTTGTGGTTAGCTAGCCAGTTAGCTCTCTTGACTTATTATGGGATTGCGACCTACGGTGGGGTATTGTAGGCAGGTAACCATGACAAAATTAACATAGAATGTATTTATTAACGTATCGAGATAAAATATTGTATTCAGGCAACATTTCATTCTGAAGTCGGAGTTTATTTTCTCTCGCTTCAGCTCAACTAATGTCCGCCATCGATTTCATGAAAATGTTGTGTAGTTTTTTTTACATTTACTTTTTTGATTGCGTCCCTAACCCTAACCCTAACCTTTCTTTGCGTACTTTCTGTTGAAGCGTCGATGTTTCAAAATATGTACAACCGGAGTACGCGTTCGAGGAGTGCCCTCCATTTTGCATACTTTGATTTGGACTCATTCTCCGACCCTCCCGGGCTGTAATTTGCTCGGAGGTAGGATGCATTTTTGAGAAACACCCTTTTGTATCCAGGACAAAAAGTTAATTGCGTTGCCCCATTTTTCTTTGTTGCAGTATTGCTTTAATGCCTAGTTGCGAATAGAATGCATGTTTTGGAATATTTTTTATTCTCTACAAGCTTCCTTTTGTGACTCCTGGCTTTGGCATAACATTTGGGTCAGAGTTGGTCCCCTATATTTATTGTATGTGCTAGCTCCTTTACCCAGATGTCTCTCCTGCTTCCTGACTCCTGGCATCCAATCTTTCCTCTTCCCAGAGCTCAGGCTTTATTTCCTCCGTCCTCCTGACTCCTGACATTTTGGCTCACATGGTGTGACGTGCTGTTCTGTCTCTCTGTCGGCAAGAAGACTGTCTCAGTCCTGTAATAGTTGTAGTATCTGGTTGATCTAAGAGTGTATCATCCCCTCCAGGTCAATATGGTTCTGTAGCTCTCTCTCTCTCTCTCTCTCTCTCTCTCTCTCTCTCTCTCTCTCTCTCTCTCTCTCTCTCTGTCTCTCTCTCTCTGTCTCTCTCTCTCTGTCTCTCTCTCTCTCTCTCTCTCTCTCTCTCTCTCTCTCTCTCTCTCTCTCTGCTTCTCTCTTGCTCACTGTTTCTGTCTCTCCCCCTCTGTCTCTCTCTCTCTGTCTCTCTCTCGGTCTCTCTCTCTCTCTGTCTCTCTTTCTCTCTCTCTTTCTCTGTCTCTCTCTCTCTCTCTCTCTCTTTCTCTTTCTCTCTCTGTCTCTCTCTGTCTGTCTCTCTCTCCCCCTCTCTCTCTGTCTCTCTCTCTCGGTCTCTCTTTCTCTCTGTTTCTCTCTCACTCTCTGTTTCTCTCTCTGTCTCTCTTTCTCTCTTTCTCTCTGTCTCTCTCTCTCTCTGTCTCTCTTTCTCTCTCTCTTTCTCTTTCTCTCTCTGTCTCTATCTCCCCCTCTCTCTCTGTTTCTCTCTCTTTCTCTCGGTCTCTCTCTCTCTGTCTCTCTCTCCCCCTCTCTCGCTGTCTCTTTCTCTCTGTCTCTCTCTTTCTCTCGGTCTCTCTCTGACTTCTCTCTGAAAATACCTCCACGTCCCCTCTGCTTACCTTTATTAGATTTGTTTAGATGTCTGATTTAATATGCAGTTTCTTTTCAGTTATTATACTCCTCAAAATCTCACTTTTTAAAAAGTTCATATTTTGTTAACTCATACCCAAATAATGTTGTTGACTCGTCGTATACTTGTATTTCTGTCCAAAGCATAAATTGGAGAACAAAATCCTTTCGAAAAAAACCCACCTTAAAAAAAATGCGTGCTATTTATGATGAACTGGCGAATCAGCAGTCTACTCTCATGAATATTTTTAATGACCGGTATACACCCACACCATTCCAACACAGTAAAACAGCTGCTTTTCACCAGATGTATACGGGTTGAAAATGGCAGATTTGGATACTGATAAACGCCTAAATTGGAACCCGGTGGCTGTACAGTAACATGCTATACATGACGTCAGCGCTTCACAGCGTTGTATGGGTTTTTGACTGACAGACGCTCTGAACTTGACGCTATACCAAGTTGCCCCCGTGTCCCTTCCTAGTATTTGGGCTTTTTTTTTGGGGGGGGGGGGGGGGGGGGGGGGGTTGAGTGAAGGGAAATGCTGTAAATTAAGAGGATCCAATTTGTATTTTGAAAAGATGAGACGTTGAGGATTAAAATACTGCTTCGATTGTCATACAAGCAAACACCTGTTGAGTCCAACATGTGCACTTCACATTTCCATATACAGTGTCAACGTTTATGATCATTATGTTTGATGTGTAGTGACAAGATGACAGGACGTCATACCCTGGAATGTTCTGAACGGAACGAGCCGATGTTTGTCTATTGTGAAGAAAACTCTGACGTTGGAACACGCCATGATTCCCGATCTGTGCTCAACCAAAACTACAATCTGTTTCTCTGAAAAGCCAAACACTGTAAGATTGTATTTTCGCTAGTCCTCAAATCAAATCAAATCAAGTTTATTTTATATAGCCCTTCGTACATCAGCTGATATCTCGAAGTGTTGTACAGAAACCCAGCCTAAAACCCCAAACAGCAAGCAATGCAGGTGTAGAAGCACGGTGGCTAGGAAAAACTCCCTAGAAAGGCCAAAACCTAGGAAGAAACCTAGAGAGGAACCAGGCTATGAGGGGTGGCCAGTCCTCTTCTGGCTGTGCCGGGTGGAGATTATAACAGAACATGGCCAAGATGTTCAAATGTTCATAAATGACCAGCAGGGTCAAATAATAATCATGAATCATTTTCAGTTGGCTTTTCATAGCCGATCATTGAGAGAAAATACACTGGATACAGTCATGTTGGCAATAGAACAAGCTTTCAAGTGAATCCCGTCTGACCAGGATGGCGATTTATAACTGACCGTTATTTTTGGGGGGTTATTATTAGCAATAGTAACTGTGTGATGGCGGGGATGCAGGGCTGTGTTCCAATCAAGACAACTACCGGTGGGCTCTAGTTCCTCAACGGCACAGCTAGGAGAGCAAAGAGGCTTTTGTTGTTGTTGTTGTTGTCATAAAAGTGCGTTGAAATGATTTAGGAAGTGTGACCACTTGGAGACGTCAGTTAGTCCTCTCACACAAACCCTTGTCGTTTTTTGTCTTATGTTGCACCTTATACCCCACATTTTCCAGGAATATTCTGATCATGTTACTACTGAATGTATCCAGTGTATTTTCTGATTTCGTTGTCAACAAATGCAGTGAAAAGTAAATGGACATTAAATCAACAGTGTAATGTTTGGATTCAGACTTGTGTCATGAGCCAAGTAAAGTCTAGAGCGAGACAGGGATAGATAGAGAGACAGAGGAGAGAGGAATTGACTACTGCAGTCCTTGGTTTCCACTGAGAGGAGAGAGAGAGAGGAGCAATAGACAGAGGAGAGAGAGAGGAGGAGAGAGAGGAGGAGAGAGGAGAGACTGCACATGCCTGCTCATAATAAGTGCAGGCAGCAGGGAAAAAATACACCATGTGACTGACTGGCTGACTTCTTAATAACCACTTCCTACTCCCAGCCAGCCCTACACACACACACACACACACACACACACACACACACACACACACACACACACACACACACACACACACACACACACACACACACACACACACACACACACACACACACACACACACACACACACACACACAGAGAGCACTGATAGGATAAACTTCTGTTATGGCATCACATCGTCTCACTCACCTCTCTCAATGGAACCCTATTCCCTATTTAGTACACACCTTTTGAACACCTTCCTAATATTGAGTGGCACCTCCTTTTTGCCTTCAGAACAGCCTCAGTGGCCCATGTTGGCTGGATGTCCTTTGGGTGGTGGACCGAAAAAAAACACAGTAGCGTTGCAGTTCTTGACACAAACCGGTGCGCCTGGCACCTACTACCTACAACCCTGTTCAAAGGAACTTAAATCTTTTGCCCATTCACCCTCTGAATGACACACGTACACAATCTACTGTGCATTCAGACCCCTTGACTTTTTCCACATTTTGTTACATTACAGCCTTGTTCTAAAAATGGATTAAATAGTTTTTTCCCCTCATCAATCTACACACAATACCCCATAATGAGAAAGCAAAAACTTTTCATTGTCAAAATTTAAAAAATGGAAATATTCCTTTCCATAAGTATTCAGACCCTTTACTCAGTACTTTGTTGAAGCATCTTTGGCAGAGATTACAGCTTTGAGTCTTCTTGGGTATGACGCTACAAGCTTGGCACACCTGTATTTGGAGAGTATCTCCCATTATTCTCTGCAGATCCTCTCAAGCTCTGTCAGGTTGGATGGGGAGCGTCACTGCACAGCTATTTTCAGGTCTCCAGAGATGTTCAAGTCCGGGCTCTGGTTGGGCCACTCAAGGACATTCAGAGACTTGTCCCAAAGCCACTCCTGTGTTGTCTTGGCTGTGTGCTTAGGGTCGTTGTCCTGTTGGAAGGTAAACCTTCACCCCAGTGTCCTGAGTGCATACTTCACGAGTAGGGATGGTGCCAGGTTTCCTCCAGACGTGACGTTTGGCATTAAGGCCAAAGAGTTCAATCTTGGTTTCATCAGAGATGGTTGTCATTCTGGAAGGTTCTCCCATCTCCACAGAGGAACTCTGGAGCTCTGTCACAGTGACCATCGGGTTCTTGGTCACCTCCCTGACCAAGGCCCTTCTCCCCCGTTTGGCCGGGCAGCCAGCTATAGGAAGAGTCTTGGTGGTTCCAAACGTCTTCCATTTAAGAATGATGGAGGCCACTGTGTTCTCTGGTGGACATTTAATGCTGCAGAAATGTTTTGGTACCCTTCCCCAGATCTGTGCCTCGACACAATCCTGTCTCGGAGCTCTATACGGACAATTCCTTCGACCTCTTGGCTTGGTTTTTGCTCTGATATGCGCTGTCATTTGTGGGACCTTATATAGACAGGTGTGTGTCTTTCTAAATCATGTCTAATCAATTGAATTTATCACAGGTGGACTCCAATCAAGTTGTAGAAACATCTCAACAATTATCAATGGAAACAGGATGCACCTGAGCTCAATTTAGAGTCATAGCAAAGGGTCTGAATACTTATGTAAATAAAGTTGTTTTTTATTTAATAAATTAGCAAAAATGTCCCCAAAAACATTTTTTGCGTTGTCAATATGGGGGTATTGTGATGTCATTATGGGGTATTGTGATGTCATTATGGGGTATTGTGATGTCATTATGGGGTATTGTGATGTCATTATGGGGTATTGTGATGTCATTATGGGGTATTGTGTGTAGATTGATGAGGATGTTTTTATTTGTTTAATCCATAAAAAAACAGGGTTGTAACGTAACAACATGTGGAAAAATTCAAGGGGTCTTTCCGAATGCACTGTATGTCTCAAGGTGTCACGTTCTGACCCTAGTTATTGTGTTAATTGTTTGTTTTAGTGGGTCAGGACGTGAGTTGGGTGGGCATTCATTGTTTTGTGTCTGGTTTGTCTATTTCTGTGTTTGACCTGATATGGTTCTCATTCAGAGGCAGCTGTCAATCGTTGTCCCTGATTGAGAACCATATTAAGGTAACCTGTTTGGTGTTGGGTTTTGTGGGTGATTGTTTTTCCGTGTCAGTGTTCGTGCCACACGGGACTGTTTTCGGTTTGGTCACGTTTGTTGTTTTTGTATCTTGAAGTGTTCAGTTTACTTTCATTAAAATATGAACACTTTCCACTCTGCGTCTTGGTCCGATCCCTACACCTCCTCTTCAGACGAAGAGGAGGAAATCTGCCGTAACACAAGGCTTAAAAAAATCCTCCTTTAACCTGTCTGCCCCCCCTTCATCTACACTGATTGAAGGGGATTTAACAAGGAACATCAATAAGAGATCACAGCTTTGTCTGCTACTTCTAGTGATTCTGAACGGAGCAGAGCAGATATTGCCTGTTATAACTATGGCTGATGGATTGGCATATAGTATTTTAATCATATTAATGAAATTAAAGTCAATTCCCATATGTTCCAAGACAGACCAGATATATGTCCATTCTAGTCTATCAAAAGCTTCTTCCGCAATGGAGAGACAATACCTCCCAACGAGCTGTAGTTTATGACGAATCATCTAAATATATTTATTGTTTACAGTAGTAAAAGACGCCAAACAATGTACAAATCAGTAGAGAAACCAAACTTAAACCATATGACAGAACTTGTGGATAAAGAACATAACTGCACCTCCCCTTATGCTCCGAGTAATAATGTAATAATCTACGGAGGTTATCTGAGGATAAACGTTTTTTTTTTTAAACAAACCCGCTTTGGTCCGTGTGGGCCAATTTGGGTAAGTAAGTCTCGAGACGGGACAACAACATTTTAGAAAAACAGTTTAATATCTGTGTTTATTAAAGATAGTGGGCGATAGTGAGAACACTGGGTCCTTACCTTTTAAAAAAAAATTTAAAAAACGATATTAGTGCTGTATTCACATCTCTCCCAAATAAACCTCTGTTAATCATATCGAGCAATAGTGGAACTAATTGATTCCAACGTTTTAAATAGACCTCAGGAGGAATACGGCCCATCTAGGTGATTTGCCTTTTTTGGTTAATTGGTCTCCCAGCTAGGCAGCTTCCTCTGAGAAGAGGAAGAGGAAGAAGGGTTCTTTATTCTTTTAGAAAGGACTAAGTCTGGTTTGGTGTGCATTTACAATCAGAGGTGTACAGTTCTTTATATATTATATATTTTATCTCCAGAGAGCCTTGCGGTTGTGGGCGGAGCAGTTACTGTACCAGGCAGTGATACAGCCCGACAGGATGCTCTCGATTGTGCATCTGTAAAAGTTTGTAAGTGTTTTTGGTGACAAGCCAAATTTCTTCAGCCTCCTGAGGTTGAAGAGGTGCTGTTGCGCCTTCTTCACCAAGCTGTCTGTGTGGGTGGACCATTTCAGTTTGTCCATGATGTGTACGCTGAGGAACTTAACTTTCCACCTTCTCCACTGCTTTACCTTCGATGTGGATAGGGGGTTGCTCCCTCTGCTTTTTCCTGAAGTCCACGATCATCTCCTTTGTTTTGTTGACGTTGAGAGAGAGGTTATTTTCCTGACACCACACTCCGAGGGCCCTCACCTCCTCCCTGTAGGCTGTCTCGTCGTTGTTGGTAATCAAGCCTACCACTGTAGTGTCGTCTGCAAACTTCATGATTGAGTTGGAGGCATGCATGGCCACGCAGTCGTGGGTGAACAGGGAGTACCCTCACCACCTGGGGGCGGCCCATCAGAAAGTCCAGGACCCAGTTGCACAGTGCGGGGTCGAGACCCATGGTCTCAAGCTTAATGACGAGTTTGGAGGGTACTATGGTGATAAATGCTGAGCTGTAATCAATGAACAGCATTCTTACATAGGTATTCCTCTTGTCCAGATGGGTTAGGGCAGTGTGCAGTGTGATTGCGATTGCGTCGTCTGTGAAACTACTGGGGCGGTATGCAAATTGAAGTGGGTCTAGGGTGTCAGGTAGGGTGGAGGTGATATGATCCTTGACTTGTCTCTCAAAGCACTTCATGATGACGGAAGTGAGTGCTACGGGGCGGTAGTCGTTTAGTTCAGTTACCTTAGCTTTCTTGGGAACAGGAACAATGGTGGCCCTCTTGAAGCATGTGGGAACAGCAGACTGGGATAAGGATTGATTGAATATGTCCGTAAACACACCAGCCAGCTGGTCTGCGCATGCTCTGAGGATGCGGCTGGGGATGCCGTCTGGGCCTGCAGCCTTGCGAGGGTTAACACGTTTAAATGTTTTACTCACGTCGGCTGCAGTGAAGGAGAGCCCGCAGGTTTTGGTAGCGGGCCGTGTCAGTGCATTGCTTAGCACCTCAACATTAGCTAGTTGGCTAGCTACCAGCATAATCGAGAATGCAGTTGGCCAATTCAGCTAGCTGGCTAACGTTACCTAAATGCAACTGTTTAGCTAGCTATCTAGCTAACAATAGCTAGCAATTCAGCTAGCTGGCTAACGTTACCTAAATGCAACTGTCTAGCTAGCTATCTAGCTAACAATAGCTAGCAATGAAAATGACTTTGATACAGTTGAGACAATAACGTATGTACATGTTGCTGCTATCTTGGCATTTTAACTGTAGACTCTTATCTGTGTATGAATGATGATTCACAGCAGACTGAAACATTTAAATAATCCTTCGCTCCCGGCTTCAACCAGACTTCCTTCTCTGATTGACTTTTGTGTTGATTTCAAGGCAACACTTTGCCTGTTGTTCATGCTGAAAATATGAGTAAATCCAATGAATTAGCTATGGATCTTTCAAATATTTGCAGTAGAAGAGAACAGGAGGTGCCATTTTGACAGAGAAACCAGAGTCACTGTCTTTCTCGTGAATGTCCCGGGCGTTATCTCAAACAATCATGGCTAGGCAAGATTCTGTATTTTCTCCGTGGCTAAACAGCTTTGTGATTTTACGTTTGTTCATATTTACAGACTCCAGACGAGTTTGTAATTAAGGCACACGAAAGTGTCACGCCCTGACCATAGAGAGCGGAATAAAACATGTGGAACTCTATACTGCGCCTTGGTCTACTCATTTCGACGAGCGTGACAGAAAGTTCACAAGGCCTTTCTGCCTTTTCTGGGTGGGACTTGCATTCCGTACATTCGGATTAAAGCATTCGGATTAGAGTATTTCCTTGTTTACAACGACAAATCCATTGTGGCAATTTACCCGACTCTTTGAATGAATGGAAACTAATGTTGGTATAGCTTACTGTTATTGTTTTATTGGTTTCCTATTTATGTTATCAACAGTGTCTGGTATGGTAATTTCATATCAACGTCAGGGATAATATATCCCTGGACTGTCCATACTTTAAATGTGTAACTAAATCAAGTGAACTGTGGGTATTGTTGTTATTTGTGCCAGAAGGGCATTGGCCAGAATTGAACCCACGACGGTACGTTAGGCCTATATGCTGAAGGCTACGTCCCTAAACACTAGACCAACCCAGGCCACAACTGAACTCAAATTCGACAGTTCTTTCGTTAACCTTAGGAGACACTTGACACTTGTATGTCGTAGCCTAGCGGAGACCAATATCTATCTTGTGTTATTAAGCTATATAAAACACTTGTATGTTGTAGCCTAGCGGAGAACGATATTTCTCTTATCTGAGTTTTATGACGCAGCAGGAGAATTCTCAGCGACAAACGAGTGATCAAGTTAAGGTACGACATCTGTACATTTAAATCCATTCTCTCTGCTACAAAGCAGTGGCATTCCCATCAGCACACACCATGGGACGATAATAGCTGGGACACAATGAATGTAACTCTGAATCTAACCCAGGCCCCATTCACACCTAACCCAAGCCCCATTCACACCTAACCCAGGCCCCATTCACACCTAACCCAGGCCCCATTCACACCTAACCCAGGCCCCGTTTACACCTAACCCAGGCCCCGTTTACACCTAACCCAGGCCCCGTTTACACCTAACCCAGGCCCCATTCACACCTAACCCAGGCCCCGTTTACACCTAACCCAGGCCCCATTTACACCTAACCCAGGCCCCGTTTACACCTAACCCAGGCCCCATTCACACCTAACCCAGGCCCCGTTTACACCTAACCCAGGCCCCGTTTACACCTAACCCAGGCCCCGTTTACACCTAACCCAGGCCCCATTCACACCTAACCCAGGCCCCGTTTACACCTAACCCAGGCCCCATTTACACCTAACCCAGGCCCCATTTACACCTAACCCAGGCCCCGTTTACACCTAACCCAGGCCCCATTTACACCTAACCCAGGCCCCGTTTACACCTAACCCAGGCCCCGTTTACACCTAACCCAGGCCCCATTTACAGCTGATGGTCATAAGGAACCTCTTGAGATTTCTCGATCTTAACACTTTAGAAGACCTAATAGACAATTTAGTATAACTTGTATACATCAAACTGGATATTGCTGCAGGCAGGCCTTCTAACTAGTAGCTCCAGTATTGCTGTAGGTTCACTGGTTAGTTGACATTATTGTTGGTCTCTGTCTCTGTCTTGAACTCCTCTTCTCCTCTGCCCTTTCTCTGGGGACGGATTTGTTCTGCCGCATTTCATTAGATGGTTAGATAGCGGTGTGTGTGTGTCTGTGTGTCTGTGTGTCATAACCACTAACTCCTGCACGCTATCCTACAGAGGAAGCTATGATAAGCCACTGTATTGTGAAAACGGTATTGTACATGGCTTCTGATGCCTATCATTATGTAAACAACAACAACAACAATGACATAAACTAGATGATGGTCTCTTTGACTGCAAAGCTGCAAGTTGTGAAAACGCCTTTGGGCATGTGTTTGTTTTAACAGTGTGTGGGGAGAGAGGAGAGAGAGGAGGGGGAGAGGGAAACGGGGAGAGAGGGAGAGGGGGAGAGAGAGGAGACAGAGAGAGGAGAGAGAGGGGGAGAGAGAGGAGAGAGAGGGGGAGAGAGAGAGGAGGGGGAGAGGGGGAGAGAGAGGGAAAGGGGGAGAGAGGGGGAGAGAGAGGGAAAGGGGGAGAGAGGGAGAGGGGGAGAGAGAGGAGAGAGAGGGGGAGAGAGAGAGGAGAGGGAGAGGGAGGAGAGGGGGGAGAGAGAGAGAAAGGAGAGAGGGGGGAGAGAGAGGGAGGAGAGAGAGGGAGAGGGAGAGAGGGAGGAGAGAGAGGGAGGGGGGAGAGCGGGGAGACCATTCTATGGCTGACAGTTGGGTGAGAGAGAAAGGGGGAGAGGGTGAGACAGCTCATCGTGATGATGACTGCCCAGACAGGTCAGCTTCAAACATTACAAGGTCAAATAAGCACACACACACACACACACACACACACACACACACACACACACACACACACACACACACACACACACACACACACACACATGGGCACACATGTTTAATACACGTTTAATACATGTGAGCTGCAGTGTGTTTGAGGGGATCTGTTCATTGGTTCACCTTCAGTTCATGTAGAGAGCAAAGAGATAGATGTCTGTCTGTCTTTACAGTATGTCTGTCTGGCTGGCTGGCTGGCTGGCTGGCTGGCTGGCTGGCTGGCTGGCTGTCTCTGGCTGTCTGGCTGGCTGTCTGGCTGTCTGGCTGTCAGCTTTTGAATTTTTATGTGTATTTAAGGCCAAATCACAGCTTGGGATTTTAATGTGTATTTAATGCTTAAATCCTTAGTTGAAACAATAACAAAGCGGTCATCTCACATCTGTTTAGGTAAGAAGCTGAGGGATCGGCCTGGAGAAATGTAACCACGCTCCAATTCCTAGACACAGCTATGGATGCATGGACTAACCGTTCATGATGTCAACGTTATAGTTTTAACCCTGCTATGAGGCTATAATGTGTTTGTTTACATTTACATTGTTAACAAACACTGGAGTTAAAACAAGCTTCTATTTCGGGCTTCTCATGGAGTGTGACAGTTGGACTAAGCTCATGAGGCATTTATAAGTTATATTCTTCAACAATCAAATGGGTAGATAAACTGTAATTTCTTTATAAATAAATAAAAATTGATGTACAACTAACGATTCTAGCTTTAAGCCCAAATCCCATGTATTCTAATAGCGTACTACCTGAGAGGATTGCTGTGATTATATTTGAGATATAAAGTGTTTTCAGGGTTGGGTAAGTTACTTTCTAAATGTAATCCATTACTAGTTACCTGTCTATAATTGTAATCAGTAGCATCACTTTTGCATTACCCAAACTCAGTTACGTAATCTGATTACTTTCAGTTACTTTTGTATTACATTCCCCTTAAAAGGTATTAGAAGAAGCCAGAAAGGATCCATCAAACTCATTTGGTGTGTCATCGTAGTGGTCTCTGATTGGTGGTCATCATTTGGTGTGTCATCAGAGTGGTCTCTGATTGGTGGTCATCATTTGGTGTGTCATCGTAGTGGTCTCTGATTGGTGGTCATCATTTGGTGTGTCATCGTAGTGGTCTCTGATTGGTGGTCATCATTTGGTGTGTCATCGTAGTGGTCTCTGATTGGTGGTCATCATTTGGTGTGTCATCGTAGTGGTCTCTGATTGGTGGTCATCATTTGGTGTGTCATCGTAGTGGTCTCTGATTGGTGGTCATCAGTTGGTGTGTCATCGTAGTGGTCTCTGATTGGTGGTCAGACTCGCTCGGGTGGAACAAACTTTCGCCTATTTCCAATGCTGAATTGAATGTCAGTAAACAGAAATGTGTGATAATGTATTTTTTTCTCTCACAAACATCCTTTCTGAATTTAAAAGTAATCCAAGAAGTATTCATCTAGTTTTTCTAAATGATCTGTAATTTGATTACAATATTTTTGCTGTTAATGTACACCTGCACAACCACACACCGCTAACCATATTGCCTAACCCTAGCCTTAACCACACAGCTAACCATAATGCCTAACCCTAACCTTAACCACACTGCTAACCATAATGCCTAACACTAACCTTAACCACACCGCTAACCATAATGCCTAACCCTAACCTTAACCACACCGCTAACCATAATGCCTAACCCTAACCTTAACCACACTGCTAACCATAATGCCTAACCCTAACCTTAACCACACTGCTAACCATAATGCCTAACCCTAACCTTAACCACACCGCTAACCATAATGCCTAACCCTAACCTTAACCACACCGCTAACCATAATACCTAACCCTAACCTTAACCACACTGCTAACCATAATGCCTAACCTTAATCACACTGCTAACCCTCATGCTTAACCCTAACCTTAACCACACTGCTAACCCTAATGCCTAACCCTAACCTTAACCACACCGCTAACCATAATGCCTAACCCTAACCTTAACCACACTGCTAACCCTAATGCCTAACCCTAACCTTAACCACACTGCTAACCATAATGCCTAACCCTAACCTTAACCACACCGCTAACCATAATGCCTAACCCTAACCTTAACCACACCGCTAACCATAATGCCTAACCTTAACCACACTGCTAACCATAATGCCTAACCCTAACCTTAACCACACCGCTAACCATAATGCCTAACCCTAACCTTAACCACACCGCTAACCATAATGCCTAACCCTAACCTTAACCACACTGCTAACCATAATGCCTAACCCTAACCTTAACCACACCGCTAACCATAATGCCTAACCCTAACCTTAACCACACCGCTAACCATAATGCCTAACCCTAACCTTAACCACACTGCTAACCATAATGCCTAACCCTAACCTTAACCACACCGCTAACCATAATGCCTAACCCTAACCTTAACCACACTGCTAACCATAATGCCTAACCCTAACCTTAACCACACTGCTAACCATAATGCCTAACACTAACCTTAACCACACTGCTAACCATAATGCCTAACCCTAACCTTAACCACACTGCTAACCATAATGCCTAACCCTAACCTTAACCACACTGCTAACCATAATGCCTAACACTAACCTTAACCACACTGCTAACCATAATGCCTAACCCTAACCTTAACCACACCGCTAACCATAATGCCTAACCCTAACCTTAACCACACTGCTAACCATAATGCCTAACCCTAACCACACCGCTAACCATAATGCCTAACCCTAACCTTAACCACACCGCTAACCATAATGCCTAACCCTAACCTTAACCACACCGCTAACCATAATGCCTAAACCTAACCTTAACCACACCGCTAACCATAATGCCTAACCCTAACCTTAACCACACTGCTAACCATAATGCCTAACCCTAACCTTAACCACACCGCTAACCATAATGCCTAACCCTAACCTTAACCACACTGCTAACCATAATGCCTAACACTAACCATAACCACACCGCTAACCATAATGCCTAACCCTAACCTTAACCACACCGCTAACCATAATACCTAACCCTAACCTTAACCACACTGCTAACCATAATGCCTAACCCTAACCTTAACCACACTGCTAACCATAATTTCTAACCTTAACCACACTGCTAACCATAATGCCTAACACTATCCTTAACCACACCGCTAACCATAATACCTAACCCTAACCTTAACCACACCGCTAACCATAATACCTAACCCTAACCTTTAACTAAGAACAAAATGCACATTTTTGTTTTGAAGAATTGTTGCAATAGCCACTTTTGACTATGCAGCTAGCCTGTCTAATAGCTTGGATTGTCAAACGTTTGTTAGCTATTTAATTTTTTTCTTCCACTATGACATTACAGAGTATTTTTGTGTAGATCATTGAACAAAATGTACAATTAAATCCATTTTAATTCCACTTTTGTAACACAAAAAAAAATGTGGAAAAAAAGGTGTTTATGAGCAGTCAGCAGTTCACACACCAAGTAGGACACTGGGAAGACAGGAAGCACTAAACGTAGCAAAAAGACAATACTAGACCACAACAGATAAAGACAGCAATATATATTTACTAATCACTCTTGGAGATATCAGGAGTCCTCTAGTTATAGAAGGAAGCATACTTATATACACTCAGAAAAGAGATGAAACCACACCCTCTCCAATACAGCCTCTGATTACCAAAACAAGTCACAAATAACCCCGCCTCTTGGGGGTTAACCCCGCCTCTTGGGGGTTAACCCCGCCTCTTGAACCTGGTTTATGTGGCAACAACTATCTGCAAATATGATGAGCAGTCGGCAGTTCACACACCAAGTTGGAAAACAGGCAGCACTTAAAGTAGATGGCTAGCAAAAAGACACAACAGATAAAGACACAAAAGAAAGTATACTTATCACTCCTGTATCCATGACTGTCATAGGGGTCTTTACCGTCCTCCTTTGGAGGACTCGGGGAGTTAACTAGTTTGTTGTCTTCTTTTACTAAATCAGAAGTTATTATCCTGGGTGACCTCAATTATGATTGGGGAAATATGCAGGCTTCAGACAATCTTAAAAGACATGTGTAATGATCTAAACCTTACCCAGCTGGTGACTAAGCCTACACGGGCAAACCCTAGTGATCCTTTAAAGTCAACTCCGATTGATCTCATTCTAACGAATACACCAGTGAAATATGTTTCTAATGGTGTCTTCGACCAAGATATTAGTAACCATTGACCAGTTGTTTGTGGTTAGAGATGTGAGAATACAAAAATCTAAGCCTCGTGTCGTCACAAAGAGGACCTTTTAAAAACTTCAATGAACAGTTTTTAAATTTTTTTTTTTTACATAATCTTTATTTTAGTGACCTTTAATTGATTTTCTTGTGACCTTTATTTATTTCAGCTATTCCTGAACTTGATTTAGCTTTCAGATTTTTTTTTCTTAGATGTCTTTAATACTATTGTGGATAATTATGCTCCCTTCAAAAAAACTAAAAGGTTAAAGGTAGATGGAATGTCTGGTACACTCCGGAATGATCAGAAGTCATTCATTAAAAGAGATGATGCTTGGTTCAAAGCCAGAACTGGTAAAAGCTTTAAAGCAGCTGAGGAATCATTGTGTGAGACAAACCCGAAAGGCAAAATCTGATTATTATGTAACCGCTCCTTCGGATTGTAATGGGAAACCGGCTAAATTCTGAAAAAATCCCTGAAGGGTTCTACCTCTACCTTTCTGCCACAACAAATGAATTCAGCCACTGGCCTCATTACGGACAAAAATGCCATCGTTGATGCATTTAATCACCATTTTGTTTCTTTGAAAGAACTTCTAAGCTTTTTCACAATGACACTGGGCAGGATGCTGATAGGGGAAATCTTGCTTAACGATCAGAGAAATGATAATCAAAAGGTTTTCTTTTAGTTTATATACAGAAAAATAAGTCCAGGATGCTTTGCTAGCAATAGACAACAAGAAATCCACAGGGGCCGATCAATTCGATCCCAGTCTGTTTAAGTGTGCAGCGCCCATCATGGTTGGCTCAATAACCCACTTTTGTTTTATTATTGCAAAACTAAATACATGTTGTTTTTAAACTCTCGTTGGAATGTTTCAGGTGAACAACTTGTTCATTCATTAGATGGTTCTCCAATGAAACGTGTTCCCGCATATAAATACTGAGGCATTTGGATTGATGTAGATTTTATGTTTATAAAACACATAGATGAGCTGGTTAAGAAGCTAAGATTTATAATTAGCTTTTTGTACAGAAACAGATTGTGTCTTTCTCTAAGCAGTAGGAAGCAGATTATTCAGTCAACCTTTTTATCTGTTCTTGATTATGGTGATATTATTAATCAGAGTGCAGCTGCTACTACTCTTAAACCTTTAGATGCCATCTCCCATAATGCCCTTTGTTTTGTTACAGGTGACAGGTTTGATACTCATCACTGCATCCTGTATCAAAAGGTTGGCTGGGCTTCGTTAAAGACCCGCAGATCTCTACATTACTCTCTTTTTGTTTTACAAGGCCCAACTTTATAAACGTCCGTCTTATCTAACTTTACCGTTGAAGTATAGACACCTGAGTTGCCTAACCCGTTCATAGGATTGGTTAACTCTTGAGGTTCCTAGGATCTCCACAGAGCTAGGTAAATATGCTTTTACTTTTAAAGCACTGGAACAGCAGTCTAGAGAAGGAACAGTCTCCCACTGGGATCAGTACCTATCAGCAGTCTAGAGAAGGAACAGTCTCCCACTGGGATCAGTATCTATCGACAGTCTAGAGAAGGAACAGTCTCCCACTGGGATCAGTACCTATCGACAGTCTAGAGAAGGAACAGTCTCCCACTGGGATCAGTACCTATTGACAGTCTAGAGAAGGAACAGTCTCCCACTGGGATCAGTACCTATCAGCAGTCTAGAAAAGGAACAGTCTCCCACTGGGATCAGTACCTATCAGCAGTCTAGAGAAGGAACAGTCTCCCACTGGGATCAGTATCTATCGACAGTCTAGAAAAGGAACAGTCTCCCACTGGGATCAGTACCTATTGACAGTCTAGAGAAGGAACAGTCTCCCACTGGGATCAGTACCTATCGACAGTCTAGAGAAGGAACAGTCTCCCACTGGGATCAGTATCTATCGACAGTCTAGAAAAGGAACAGTCTCCCACTGGGATCAGTACCTATTGACAGTCTAGAGAAGGAACAGTCTCCCACTGGGATCAGTACCCATCGGCAGTCTAGAGAAGGAACAGTCTCCCACTGGGATCAGTACCTATCAGCAGTCTAGAGAAGGAACAGTCTCCCACTGGGATCAGTATCTATTGACAGTCTAGAGAAGGAACAGTCTCCCACTGGGATCAGTATCTATCAACAGTCTAGAGAAGGAACAGTCTCCCACTGGGATCAGTATCTATCAGCAGTCTAGAGAAGGAACAGTCTCCCACTGGGATCAGTATCTATCGACAGTCTAGAGAAGGAACAGTCTCCCACTGGGATCAGTACCTATTAGCAGTCTAGAAAAGGAACAGTCTCCCACTGGGATCAGTATCTATTGACAGTCTAGAGAAGGAACAGTCTCCCACTGGGATCAGTACCTATCAGCAGTCTAGAGAAGGAACAGTCTCCCACTGGGATCAGTACCTATCAGCAGTCTAGAGAAGGAACAGTCTCCCACTGGGATCAGTATCTATCGACAGTCTAGAGAAGGAACAGTCTCCCACTGGGATCAGTACCTATCGACAGTCTAGAGAAGGAACAGTCTCCCACTGGGATCAGTACAGTCTAGAGAAGGAACAGTCTCCCACTGGGATCAGTACCTATCAGCAGTCTAGAGAAGGAACAGTCTCCCACTGGGATCAGTATCTATCGACAGTCTAGAGAAGGAACAGTCTCCCACTGGGATCAGTATCTATCGACAGTCTAGAAAAGGAACAGTCTCCCACTGGGATCAGTACCTATTGACAGTCTAGAGAAGGAACAGTCTCCCACTGGGATCAGTACCTATCGACAGTCTAGAGAAGGAACAGTCTCCCACTGGGATCAGTACAGTCTAGAGAAGGAACAGTCTCCCACTGGGATCAGTACCTATCAGCAGTCTAGAGAAGGAACAGTCTCCCACTGGGATCAGTATCTATCGACAGTCTAGAGAAGGAACAGTCTCCCACTGGGATCAGTACCTATCGACAGTCTAGAGAAGGAACAGTCTCCCACTGGGATCAGTACCTATTGACAGTCTAGAGAAGGAACAGTCTCCCACTGGGATCAGTACCTATCAGCAGTCTAGAGAAGGAACAGTATCCCACTGGGATCAGTATCTATCAGCAGTCTAGAGAAGGAACAGTCTCCCACTGGGATCAGTATATATCGACAGTCTAGAGAAGGAACAGTCTAGAGAAGGAACAGTCTCCCACTGGGATCAGTACCCATCGGCAGTCTAGAGAAGGAACAGTCTCCCACTGGGATCAGTACCTATCAGCAGTCTAGAGAAGGAACAGTCTCCCACTGGGATCAGTATCTATCGACAGTCTAGAAAAGGAACAGTCTCCCACTGGGATCAGTACCTATTGACAGTCTAGAGAAGGAACAGTCTCCCACTGGGATCAGTACCTATCAGCAGTCTAGAGAAGGAACAGTCTCCCACTGGGATCAGTACCTATCAGCAGTCTAGAGAAGGAACAGTCTCCCACTGGGATCAGTATCTATCAGCAGTCTAGAGAAGGAACAGTCTCCCACTGGGATCAGTATCTATCGACAGTCTAGAAAAGGAACAGTCTCCCACTGGGATCAGTACCTATCAGCAGTCTAGAGAAGGAACAGTCTCCCACTGGGATCAGTATCTATCGACAGTCTAGAAAAGGAACAGTCTCCCACTGGGATCAGTACCTATTGACAGTCTAGAGAAGGAACAGTCTCCCACTGGGATCAGTACCTATCGACAGTCTAGAGAAGGAACAGTCTCCCACTGGGATCAGTATCTATCGACAGTCTAGAAAAGGAACAGTCTCCCACTGGGATCAGTACCTATTGACAGTCTAGAGAAGGAACAGTCTCCCACTGGGATCAGTACCTATCAGCAGTCTAGAGAAGGAACAGTCTCCCACTGGGATCAGTACCTATCAGCAGTCTAGAGAAGGAACAGTCTCCCACTGGGATCAGTATCTATCGACAGTCTAGAGAAGGAACAGTCTCCCACTGGGATCAGTATCTATCGACAGTCTAGAGAAGGAACAGTCTCCCACTGGGATCAGTATCTATCGACAGTCTAGAGAAGGAACAGTCTCCCACTGGGATCAGTACCTATCAGCAGTCTAGAGAAGGAACAGTCTCCCACTGGGATCAGTACCTATCAACAGTCTAGAGAAGGAACAGTCTCCCACTGGGATCAGTACCTATCGACAGTCTAGAGAAGGAACAGTCTCCCACTGGGATCAGTACCTATCAGCAGTCTAGAGAAGGAACAGTCTCCCACTGGGATCAGTACCTATCAGCAGTCTAGAGAAGGAACAGTCTCCCACTGGGATCAGTACCTATCAGCAGTCTAGAGAAGGAACAGTCTCCCACTGGGATCAGTACCTATCAGCAGTCTAGAGAAGGAACAGTCTCCCACTGGGATCAGTACCTATCAGCAGTCTAGAGAAGGAACAGTCTCCCACTGGGATCAGTACCTATTGACAGTCTAGAGAAGGAACAGTCTCCCACTGGGATCAGTACCTATCAACAGTCTAGAGAAGGAACAGTCTCCCACTGGGATCAGTACCTATTGACAGTCTAGAGAAGGAACAGTCTCCCACTGGGATCAGTACCTATTGACAGTCTAGAGAAGGAACAGTCTCCCACTGGGATCAGTACCTATCAGCAGTCTAGAGAAGGAACAGTCTCCCACTGGGATCAGTACCTATCGACAGTCTAGAGAAGGAACAGTCTCCCACTGGGATCAGTATCTATCGACAGTCTAGAGAAGGAACAGTCTCCCACTGGGATCAGTATCTATCGACAGTCTAGAGAAGGAACAGTCTCCCACTGGGATCAGTACCTATCAACAGTCTAGAGAAGGAACAGTCTCCCACTGGGATCAGTACCTATTGACAGTCTAGAGAAGGAACAGTCTCCCACTGGGATCAGTACCTATTGACAGTCTAGAGAAGGAACAGTCTCCCACTGGGATCAGTACCTATCAGCAGTCTAGAGAAGGAACAGTCTCCCACTGGGATCAGTACCTATTGACAGTCTAGAGAAGGAACAGTCTCCCACTGGGATCAGTACCTATTGACAGTCTAGAGAAGGAACAGTCTCCCACTGGGATCAGTACCTATTGACAGTCTAGAGAAGGAACAGTCTCCCACTGGGATCAGTACCTATCAGCAGTCTAGAGAAGGAACAGTCTCCCACTGGGATCAGTACCTATCGACAGTCTAGAGAAGGAACAGTCTCCCACTGGGATCAGTACCTATCGACAGTCTAGAGAAGGAACAGTCTCCCACTGGGATCAGTACCTATCAGCAGTCTAGAGAAGGAACAGTCTCCCACTGGGATCAGTACCTATCAGCAGTCTAGAGAAGGAACAGTCTCCCACTGGGATCAGTACCTATCAGCAGTCTAGAGAAGGAACAGTCTCCCACTGGGATCAGTACCTATCAGCAGTCTAGAGAAGGAACAGTCTCCCACTGGGATCAGTACCTATCAGCAGTCTAGAGAAGGAACAGTCTCCCACTGGGATCAGTACCTATCAGCAGTCTAGAGAAGGAACAGTCTCCCACTGGGATCAGTACCTATTGACAGTCTAGAGAAGGAACAGTCTCCCACTGGGACTGTTAAAATAAAATAAATAATAAAATAAAATAAAATGTAATTAAATGTTATTAGTCACATGCGCCATATACAACAGGTAGACCTTACAGTGAAATGCTTTCTTACGGGCCCCTAGCCATCAATGCAGTTTCCAAAAAATACAGATAAGAATAAGAGATAAAAGTAACAAGTAATAAAGAGCAGCAATGAAATAACAATAGTGAGACTATAGCCATGATACAGAGTCAATGTGCGGGGGCACCGGTTATTTGAGGTAGTATGTACATGTAGGTAGTTATTAAAGTGACTATAAATAGATGACAACAGAGAGTAGCAGTGGTGTAAAGAGGTGGGTGAGATGGAGGGGGGTGCACTGCAAATAGTCTAGGTAGCCATTTGACTAGATGTTCAGGAGTCTTATGGCTTGGGGGTAGAAGCTGTTTAGAAGCCTCTTGGACCTAGACTTGGTGCTCCGGTACCGCTTTCCGCCCGGTAGCAGAGAGAACAGTCTATGACTAGGGTGGCTGGAGTCTTTGACAATTTTTAGGGCCTTCCTCTGAGACCGCCTGGTATAGAGGTCCTGGATGGCAGGAATCTTGGCCCCAGTGATGTACTGAGCCGCTCGCACTACCCTCTGTAGCGCCTTACGGTCGGAGACTGAGCAGTTGCCATACCAGGCGGTGATGCAACCGATCAGGATGCTCTCAATGGTGCAGCTGTAGAACCTTTTGAGGATCTGAGGACCCATGCCAAATCTTTTCAGTCTCCTGAGGAGGAATAGGTTTTGTCGTGCCATCTTCACAACTGTCTTGGTGTGCTTGGACCATGTTAGTTTGTTGGTGATGTGGACACCAAGGTACTTGAAGCTCTCAACCCACTCCACTGCAGCCCCGTTGATGAGAATGGGAGCGTGCTCGGTCCTTTTTTTCCCTGTAGTCCACAATCATCTTCTTTGTCTTGATCACGTTGAGGGAGAGGTTGTTGTCCTGGCACCACACGGCCAGGTCTCTGACCTCCTTCCTATAGGCTGTCTCGTTGTTGTCGGTGATCAGGCCTACCACTGTTGTGTCATCGGCAAATTTAATGATGGTGTTGGAGTCGTGCCTGGCCGTGCAGTCATGAGTGAACAGGGAGTACAGGAGGGGCTGAGCACACACCCCTGTTTTGAGGGTCAGCGTGGTGGATGTGTTGTTACCTACCCTCACCACCTGCGGGGCGGCCCGCCAGGAAGTCCAAGATCCAGTTGCAGAGGAAGATGTTTAGTCCCAGGGTCCTTAGCTTATTGATGAGCTTTGAGGTCACTATGGTGTTGAACGCTGAGCTGTAGTCAATGAATAGCATTCTCACATAGGTGTTCTTTTTGTCCAGGTGGGAAAGGAAAGTGTGGAGTGCAATGGAGAGATTGCATCATCTGTGGATCTGTTGGGGCGGTATGCAAATTGGAGTGGGGTCTAGGGTTTCTGGGATGATGGTGTTGATGTGAGCCATGACCAGCCTTTCAAAGCACTTCATGGCTACAGACGTGAGTGCTACGGGTCGGTAGTCATTTAGGCAGGTTGCCTTTGTGTCCTTGGGCACAGGGACTATGGTGGTCTGCTTGAAACATGTTGGACTCCCGAGTCTGTTGGAGTAGTCATTTAAGCAGGTTACCTTAGTGTTCTTGGGCACAGGGACTATGGTGGTCTGCTTAAAACATGTTGGAATTACAGACTCAGACAGGGAGAGGTTGAAAATGTCTGTGAAAACACTTGCCAGTTGGTCAGCGCATGCTCGCAGTACACGTCCTGGTAATCCGTCTGGCTCTGCGGCTTTGTGAATGGTCGCTTGTTTAAAGGTCTTACTCACATCAGCTATGGAGAGCGTGATCACACAGTCTTCTGGAATAGCTGGTGCTCTCGTGCATGTTTCAGTGTTATTTGCCTCAAAGTGAGCATAGAAGTAGTTTAGCTCGTCTGGTAGGCTCGTGTCACTGGGCAGCTCTCGGCTGTGCTTCCCTTTGTTATCTGTAATGGTTGAAAGCCCTGCCACATCCGACGAGCGTCAGAGCCGGTGTAGTACGATTAGTCCTGTATTGACGCTTTGCCTGTTTGATGGATCATCGGAGAGCATAGCGGGATTTCTTATAAGCTTCGGGGTTAGAGTCCCGCTCCTTGAAAGCGGCAGTTCTAGCCTTTAGCTCAGTGTGTATGCTGCCTGTAATCCATGTCTTCTGGTTGGGGTATGTACGTACAGTCACTGTGGGGATGACATCATCAATGCACTTATTGATGAAGCCAGTGACTGATGTGGTGTCAATGTCATCGATGCACTTATTGATGAAGCCAGTGACTGATGTGGTAAACTCCTCAATGCCATCGGAGGAATCCCGGAGCATATTCCAGTCTGTGATAGCAAAACAGTCCTGTAGCTTAGCATCTGCTTCCTCTGACCACTTTTTTATTGATCGAGTGCTTCCTGCTTTAATTTTTGCTTGTAAGCAGGAATCAGCAGGATAGAATTATGGTCAGATTTGCCAAATGTAGGGCGAGGGAGAGCTCTGTATGCGTCTCTGTGTGTGGAGTATTTGTGGTCCAGAGTTCTTTTTCCTTTGGTTGCATATTTAACATGCTGATAGAAATTTGGTAATACAGATTTAAGTTTCCCTGCATTAATGTCCCCGGCTATTAGGAGCGCCGCCTCTGGGTGAGCATTTTCTTGTTTGCTTATGTGTCACGATCGTCGTATGGTGGAAGAGAGGAGGACCAAGGCGCAGCGTGATAACAATACATCTTCTCGTTTAATGAAGACGAAAACGAAGAACACTTTACAAACTAAACAAAACAACGAACGTGAAGCTATATAAACAATGTGCATACATGCAACATAGACATAGACAATCACCCACGAACTACCTAATGAATATGGCTGCCTAAATATGGTTCCTAATCAGAGACAACGATAGACAGCTGTCTCTAATTGAGAACCAATCTAGGCAACCATAGACATACATACACCTAGACTAGACACTGCCCCATAAACATACAAAAACCCCTAGACAATACAAAACACATACATTCCCCATGTCACACCCTGACCTAACTAAAATAATAAAGAAAACAAAGATAACTAAGGCCAGGGCGTGACATTATGGCGGAATACAGCTCATTCAATGCTGTCTTAGTGCCAGCCTCTGACTGTGGTGGTATGTAAACAGCTACGAAAATTACAGATGAAAACTCTCTAGGTAGGTAGTGTGGTCTACAGCTTATCATGAGATACTCTACCTCAGGCGAGCATTAGCTAGAGACTTCCTTAGATTTCGTGCACCAACTGTTGTTTACAAAAATACATAGACTGCCGCTCCTTGTCTTACCAGATGCCGCTGTTCTATCCTGCCGCTACATCGTATAGCCAGCCAGCTGTATTTTGATGTTGTCGCCATTCAGCTACGACTTCTTGAAGCATAAGATGTTACAGTTTTTAAAGTCCCGTTGGTAGTACCTCGTTGGTAGTACCTCGTTGGTAGTAACACTACTGTAGTGGCTCTGGATAAGAGAGTCTGCTAAATGACTCACTACTGTAGTCACTTTGGATCAGAGAGTCTGCTAAATGACTCACTACTGTATTCACTTTGGATCAGAGAGTCTGCTAAATGACTCACTACTGTATTCACTTTGGATCAGAGAGTCTGCTAAATGACTCACTACTGTAGCGACTCTAGATAAGAGACCAGGGTTAATGTTAGGAGGACCAGGGTTAGTGTTAGGAGGACCAGGGTTAGTGTTAGGAGGACCAGGGTTATAGGACCAGGGTTAGTGTTAGGAGGACCAGAGTTAGTGTTAGGAGGACCAGGGTTAGTGTTAGGAGGACCAGAGTTAGTGTTAGGAGGACCAGGGTTGTAGGACCAGGGTTAGTGCTAGGAGGACCAGGGTTAGTGTTAGGAGGACCAGGGTTAGTGTTAGGAGGACCAGGGTTAGTGTTAGGAGGACCAGCGTTAGTGTTAGGAGGACCAGGGTTGTAGGACCAGGGTTAGTGCTGGGAGGACCAGGGTTAGTGTTAGGAGGACCAGGGTTAGTGTTAGGAGGACCAGGGTTAGTGTTTGGAGGACCAGGGTTAGTGTTTGGAGGACCAGGGTTAGTGTTTGGAGGACCAGGGTTAGTGTTAGGAGGACCAGGGTTAGTGTTATTAGGACCAGTGTTAGTGTTAGAAGGACCAGGGTTAGTGTTAGGAGGACCAGGGTTATAGGACCAGGGTTAGTGTTAGGAGGACCAGGGTTAGTGTTTGGAGGACCAGGGTTAGTGTTAGGAGGACCAGGGTTAGTGTTAGGAGGTCCAGGGTTATAGGTCCAGGGTTAGTGTTAGGAGGACCAGGGTTAGTGTTAGGAGGACCAGGGTTAGTGTTAGGAGGTCCAGGGTTATAGGACCAGGGTTAGTGTTAGGAGGACCAGGGTTATAGGACCAGGGTTAGTGTTAGGAGGACCAGGGTTAATAGGTCCAGGGCTATAGGTCCAGGGTTAGTGTTAGGAGGACCAGGGTTAGTGTTAGGAGGACCAGGTTTAGTGTTAGGAGGACCAGGGTTATAGGACCAGGGTTAGTGTTAGGAGGACCAGGGTTATAGGACCAGGGTTAGTGTTAGGAGGACCAGGGTTAGTGTTAGGAGGACCAGGGTTATAGGACCAGGGTTATAGGTCCAGGGTTAGTGTTAGGAGGACCAGGGTTATAGGACCAGGGTTATAGGACCAGGGTTAGTGTTAGGGGGACCAGGGTTAGTGTTAGGAGGACCAGGGTTATAGGACCAGGGTTATAGGTCCAGGGTTAGTGTTAGGGGGACCAGGGTTAGTGTTAGGAGGACCAGGGTTAGTGTTAGGAGGACCAGGGTTAGTGTTAGGAGGACCAGGGTTAGTGTTAGGAGGACCAGGGTTATAGGACCAGGGTTAGTGTTAGGAGGACCAGAGTTAGTGTTAGGAGGACCAGGGTTAGTGTTAGGAGGACCAGAGTTAGTGTTAGGAGGACCAGGGTTGTAGGACCAGGGTTAGTGCTAGGAGGACCAGGGTTAGTGTTAGGAGGACCAGGGTTAGTGTTAGGAGGACCAGGGTTAGTGTTAGGAGGACCAGCGTTAGTGTTAGGAGGACCAGGGTTGTAGGACCAGGGTTAGTGCTGGGAGGACCAGGGTTAGTGTTAGGAGGACCAGGGTTAGTGTTAGGAGGACCAGGGTTAGTGTTAGGAGGACCAGGGTTAGTGTTTGGAGGACCAGGGTTAGTGTTAGGAGGACCAGGGTTAGTGTTTGGAGGACCAGGGTTAGTGTTAGGAGGACCAGGGTTAGTGTTATTAGGACCAGTGTTAGTGTTAGAAGGACCAGGGTTAGTGTTAGGAGGACCAGGGTTATAGGACCAGGGTTAGTGTTAGGAGGACCAGGGTTAGTGTTTGGAGGACCAGGGTTAGTGTTAGGAGGACCAGGGTTAGTGTTAGGAGGTCCAGGGTTATAGGTCCAGGGTTAGTGTTAGGAGGACCAGGGTTAGTGTTAGGAGGACCAGGGTTAGTGTTAGGAGGTCCAGGGTTATAGGACCAGGGTTAGTGTTAGGAGGACCAGGGTTATAGGACCAGGGTTAGTGTTAGGAGGACCAGGGTTAATAGGTCCAGGGCTATAGGTCCAGGGTTAGTGTTAGGAGGACCAGGGTTAGTGTTAGGAGGACCAGGTTTAGTGTTAGGAGGACCAGGGTTATAGGACCAGGGTTAGTGTTAGGAGGACCAGGGTTATAGGACCAGGGTTAGTGTTAGGAGGACCAGGGTTAGTGTTAGGAGGACCAGGGTTATAGGACCAGGGTTATAGGTCCAGGGTTAGTGTTAGGAGGACCAGGGTTATAGGACCAGGGTTATAGGACCAGGGTTAGTGTTAGGGGGACCAGGGTTAGTGTTAGGAGGACCAGGGTTATAGGACCAGGGTTATAGGTCCAGGGTTAGTGTTAGGGGGACCAGGGTTAGTGTTAGGAGGACCAGGGTTATAGGACCAGGGTTATAGGTCCAGGGTTAGTGTTAGGAGGACCAGGGTTAGTGTTAGGAGGACCAGGGTTATAGGACCAGGGTTATAGGTCCAAGGTTAGTGCTAGGAGGACCAGGGTTAGTGTTAGGAGGACCAGGGTTAGTGTTAGGGGGACCAGGGTTAGTGTTAGGAGGACCAGGGTTATAGGACCAGGATTATAGGTCCAGGGTTAGTGCTAGGAGGACCAGGGTTAGTGTTAGGAGGACCAGGGTTAGTGTTTGGAGGACCAGGGTTAGTGTTAGGAGGACCAGGGTTATAGGGCCAGGGTTAGTGTTAGGAGGACCAGGGTTATAGGACCAGGGTTAGTGTTAGGAGGACCAGGGTTAGTGTTAGGAGGACCAGGGTTATAGGACCAGGGTTAGTGTTAGGAGGACCAGGGTTAGTGTTTGGAGGACCAGGGTTAGTGTTTGGAGGACCAGGGTTAGTGTTAGGAGGACCAGGGTTAGTGTTAGGAGGACCAGGGTTATAGGACCAGGGTTATAGGTCCAGGGTTAGTGTTAGGAGGACCAGGGTTAATGTTAGGAGGACCAGGGTTAATGTTTGGAGGACCAGGGTTAATGTTAGGAGGACCAGGGTTAATGTTAGGAGGACCAGGGTTATAGGACCAGGGTTAGTGTTAGGAGGACAAGGGTTAGTGTTAGGAGGACAAGGGTTAGTGTTAGGAGGACCAGGGTTAGTGTTAGGAGGACCAGGGTTAGTGTTAGGAGGACCAGGGTTAGTGTTAGGAGGACCAGGGTTAGTGTTTGGAGGACCAGGGTTAGTGTTAGGAGGACCAGGGTTAGTGTTAGGAGGACCAGGGTTAGTGTTAGGAGGACCAGGGTTAGTGTTTGGAGGACCAGGGTTATAGGACCAGGGTTATAGGTCCAGGGTTAGTGTTAGGGGGACCAGGGTTAGTGTTAGGAGGACCAGGGTTAGTGTTAGGAGGACCAGGGTTAGTGTTAGGAGGACCAGGGTTAGTGTTAGGAGGACCAGGGTTATAGGACCAGGGTTAGTGTTAGGAGGACCAGAGTTAGTGTTAGGAGGACCAGGGTTAGTGTTAGGAGGACCAGAGTTAGTGTTAGGAGGACCAGGGTTGTAGGACCAGGGTTAGTGCTAGGAGGACCAGGGTTAGTGTTAGGAGGACCAGGGTTAGTGTTAGGAGGACCAGGGTTAGTGTTAGGAGGACCAGCGTTAGTGTTAGGAGGACCAGGGTTGTAGGACCAGGGTTAGTGCTGGGAGGACCAGGGTTAGTGTTAGGAGGACCAGGGTTAGTGTTAGGAGGACCAGGGTTAGTGTTAGGAGGACCAGGGTTAGTGTTTGGAGGACCAGGGTTAGTGTTAGGAGGACCAGGGTTAGTGTTTGGAGGACCAGGGTTAGTGTTAGGAGGACCAGGGTTAGTGTTATTAGGACCAGTGTTAGTGTTAGAAGGACCAGGGTTAGTGTTAGGAGGACCAGGGTTATAGGACCAGGGTTAGTGTTAGGAGGACCAGGGTTAGTGTTTGGAGGACCAGGGTTAGTGTTAGGAGGACCAGGGTTAGTGTTAGGAGGTCCAGGGTTATAGGTCCAGGGTTAGTGTTAGGAGGACCAGGGTTAGTGTTAGGAGGACCAGGGTTAGTGTTAGGAGGTCCAGGGTTATAGGACCAGGGTTAGTGTTAGGAGGACCAGGGTTATAGGACCAGGGTTAGTGTTAGGAGGACCAGGGTTAATAGGTCCAGGGCTATAGGTCCAGGGTTAGTGTTAGGAGGACCAGGGTTAGTGTTAGGAGGACCAGGTTTAGTGTTAGGAGGACCAGGGTTATAGGACCAGGGTTAGTGTTAGGAGGACCAGGGTTATAGGACCAGGGTTAGTGTTAGGAGGACCAGGGTTAGTGTTAGGAGGACCAGGGTTATAGGACCAGGGTTATAGGTCCAGGGTTAGTGTTAGGAGGACCAGGGTTATAGGACCAGGGTTATAGGACCAGGGTTAGTGTTAGGGGGACCAGGGTTAGTGTTAGGAGGACCAGGGTTATAGGACCAGGGTTATAGGTCCAGGGTTAGTGTTAGGGGGACCAGGGTTAGTGTTAGGAGGACCAGGGTTATAGGACCAGGGTTATAGGTCCAGGGTTAGTGTTAGGAGGACCAGGGTTAGTGTTAGGAGGACCAGGGTTATAGGACCAGGGTTATAGGTCCAAGGTTAGTGCTAGGAGGACCAGGGTTAGTGTTAGGAGGACCAGGGTTAGTGTTAGGGGGACCAGGGTTAGTGTTAGGAGGACCAGGGTTATAGGACCAGGATTATAGGTCCAGGGTTAGTGCTAGGAGGACCAGGGTTAGTGTTAGGAGGACCAGGGTTAGTGTTTGGAGGACCAGGGTTAGTGTTAGGAGGACCAGGGTTATAGGGCCAGGGTTAGTGTTAGGAGGACCAGGGTTATAGGACCAGGGTTAGTGTTAGGAGGACCAGGGTTAGTGTTAGGAGGACCAGGGTTATAGGACCAGGGTTAGTGTTAGGAGGACCAGGGTTAGTGTTTGGAGGACCAGGGTTAGTGTTTGGAGGACCAGGGTTAGTGTTAGGAGGACCAGGGTTAGTGTTAGGAGGACCAGGGTTATAGGACCAGGGTTATAGGTCCAGGGTTAGTGTTAGGAGGACCAGGGTTAATGTTAGGAGGACCAGGGTTAATGTTTGGAGGACCAGGGTTAATGTTAGGAGGACCAGGGTTAATGTTAGGAGGACCAGGGTTATAGGACCAGGGTTAGTGTTAGGAGGACAAGGGTTAGTGTTAGGAGGACAAGGGTTAGTGTTAGGAGGACCAGGGTTAGTGTTAGGAGGACCAGGGTTAGTGTTAGGAGGACCAGGGTTAGTGTTAGGAGGACCAGGGTTAGTGTTTGGAGGACCAGGGTTAGTGTTAGGAGGACCAGGGTTAGTGTTAGGAGGACCAGGGTTAGTGTTAGGAGGACCAGGGTTAGTGTTTGGAGGACCAGGGTTAGTGTTAGGAGGACCAGGGTTAGTGTTAGGAGGACCAGGGTTATAGGACCAGGGTTATAGGTCCAGTGTTAGTGTTAGGGGGACCAGGGTTAGTGTTAGGGGGACCAGGGTTAGTGTTAGGAGGACCAGGGTTATAGGACCAGTGTTAATGTTAGGAGGACCAGGGTTATAGGGCCAGGGTTAGTGTTAGGAGGACCAGGGTTAGTGTTAGGAGGACCAGGGTTATAGGACCAGGGTTAGTGTTAGGAGGACAAGGGTTAGTGTTAGGAGGACCAGGGTTAGTGTTAGGAGGACCAGGGTTATAGGTCCAGTGTTAGTGTTAGGAGGACCAGGGTTATAGGACCAGGGTTAGTGTTAGGAGGACCAGGGTTAGTGTTAGGAGGACCAGGGTTAGTGTTAGGAGGACCAGGGTTAGTGTTAGGAGGACCAGGGTTATAGGTCCAGTGTTAGTGTTAGGAGGACCAGGGTTAGTGTTTGGAGGACCAGGGTTAGTGTTAGGAGGACCAGGGTTAGTGTTAGGAGGACCAGGGTTAGTGTTAGGAGGACCAGGGTTATAGGTCCAGGGTTAGTGTTAGGAGGACCAGGGTTGTAGGACCAGGGTTAGTGCTAGGAGGACCAGGGTTAGTGTTAGGAGGACCAGGGTTATAGGACCAGGGTTAGTGTTAGGAGGACCAGGGTTAGTGTTAGGAGGACCAGGGTTAGTGTTAGGAGGACCAGGGTTAGTGTTAGGAGGACCAGGGTTAGTGTTAGGAGGACCAGGGTTAGTGTTAGGAGGACCAGGGTTAGTGTTAGGAGGACAAGGGTTATAGGACCAGGGTTAGTGTTTGGAGGACCAGGGTTAGTGTTAGGAGGACCAGGGTTGTAGGACCAGGGTTAGTGTTAGGAGGACCAGGGTTAGTGTTAGGAGGACCAGGGTTATAGGACCAGGGTTATAGGTCCAGGGTTAGTGTTAGGAGGACCAGGGTTATAGGACCAGGGTTATAGGACCAGGGTTAGTGTTTGGAGGACCAGGGTTAGTGTTAGGAGGACCAGGGTTGTACGACCAGGGTTATAGGACCAGGGTTAGTGTTTGGAGGACCAGGGTTAGTGTTTGGAGGACCAGGGTTAGTGTTAGGAGGACCAGGGTTAGTGTTAGGAGGACCAGGGTTATAGGACCAGGGTTAGTGTTAGGAGGACCAGGGTTAGTGTTTGGAGGACCAGGGTTAGTGTTAGGAGGACCAGGGTTATAGGACCAGGGTTAGTGTTAGGAGGACCAGGGTTATAGGACCAGGGTTAGTGTTAGGAGGACCAGGGTTAGTGTTAGGAGGACCAGGGTTAGTGTTAGGAGGACCAGGGTTATAGGACCAGGGTTAGTGTTTGGAGGACCAGGGTTAGTGTTTGGAGGACCAGGGTTAGTGTTAGGAGGACCAGGGTTAGTGTTAGGAGGACCAGGGTTATAGGACCAGGGTTAGTGTTAGGAGGACCAGGGTTAGTGTTTGGAGGACCAGGGTTAGTGTTAGGAGGACCAGGGTTAGTGTTAGGAGGACCAGGGTTATAGGACCAGGGTTAGTGTTAGGAGGACCAGGGTTAGTGTTAGGAGGACCAGGGTTATAGGACCAGGGTTAGTGTTAGGAGGACCAGGGTTAGTGTTAGGAGGACCAGGGTTAGTGTTTGGAGGACCAGGGTTAGTGTTAGGAGGACCAGGGTTAGTGTTAGGAGGACCAGGGTTAGTGTTAGGAGGACCAGGGTTAGTGTTAGGAGGACCAGGGTTAGTGTTAGGAGGACCAGGGTTAGTGTTAGGAGGACCAGGGTTATAGGACCAGGGTTAGTGTTAGGAGGACCAGGGTTAGTGTTAGGAGGACCAGGGTTAGTGTTAGGAGGACCAGGGTTAGTGTTAGGAGGACCAGGGTTAGTGTTAGGAGGACCAGGGTTAGTGTTAGGAGGACCAGGGTTAGTGTTAGGAGGACAAGGGTTATAGGACCAGGGTTAGTGTTTGGAGGACCAGGGTTAGTGTTAGGAGGACCAGGGTTGTAGGACCAGGGTTAGTGTTAGGAGGACCAGGGTTAGTGTTAGGAGGACCAGGGTTATAGGACCAGGGTTATAGGTCCAGGGTTAGTGTTAGGAGGACCAGGGTTATAGGACCAGGGTTATAGGACCAGGGTTAGTGTTTGGAGGACCAGGGTTAGTGTTAGGAGGACCAGGGTTGTAGGACCAGGGTTATAGGACCAGGGTTAGTGTTTGGAGGACCAGGGTTAGTGTTTGGAGGACCAGGGTTAGTGTTTGGAGGACCAGGGTTAGTGTTAGGAGGACCAGGGTTAGTGTTAGGAGGACCAGGGTTATAGGACCAGGGTTAGTGTTAGGAGGACCAGGGTTAGTGTTTGGAGGACCAGGGTTAGTGTTAGGAGGACCAGGGTTATAGGACCAGGGTTAGTGTTAGGAGGACCAGGGTTAGTGTTAGGAGGACCAGGGTTAGTGTTAGGAGGACCAGGGTTATAGGACCAGGGTTAGTGTTTGGAGGACCAGGGTTAGTGTTTGGAGGACCAGGGTTAGTGTTAGGAGGACCAGGGTTAGTGTTAGGAGGACCAGGGTTATAGGACCAGGGTTAGTGTTAGGAGGACCAGGGTTAGTGTTTGGAGGACCAGGGTTAGTGTTAGGAGGACCAGGGTTAGTGTTAGGAGGACCAGGGTTATAGGACCAGGGTTAGTGTTAGGAGGACCAGGGTTAGTGTTAGGAGGACCAGGGTTATAGGACCAGGGTTAGTGTTAGGAGGACCAGGGTTAGTGTTAGGAGGACCAGGGTTAGTGTTTGGAGGACCAGGGTTAGTGTTAGGAGGACCAGGGTTAGTGTTAGGAGGACCAGGGTTAGTGTTAGGAGGACCAGGGTTAGTGTTAGGAGGACCAGGGTTAGTGTTAGGAGGACCAGGGTTATAGGACCAGGGTTAGTGTTAGGAGGACCAGGGTTAGTGTTAGGAGGACCAGGGTTAGTGTTAGGAGGACCAGGGTTAGTGTTAGGAGGACCAGAGTTAGTGTTAGGAGGACCAGGGTTAGTGTTAGGAGGACCAGGGTTAGTGTTAGGAGGACCAGGGTTAGTGTTAGGAGGACCAGGGTTATAGGACCAGGGTTAGTGTTAGGAGGACCAGGGTTATAGGACCAGGGTTAGTGTTAGGAGGACCAGGGTTATAGGACCAGGGTTAGTGTTAGGAGGACCAGGGTTAGTGTTAGGAGGACCAGGGTTAGTGTTTGGAGGACCAGGGTTAGTGTTAGGAGGACCAGGGTTAGTGTTTGGAGGACCAGGGTTAGTGTTAGGAGGACCAGGGTTAGTGTTAGGAGGACCAGGGTTAGTGTTAGGAGGACCAGGGTTATAGGACCAGGGTTAGTGTTAGGAGGACCAGTGTTATAGGACCAGGGTTAGTGTTTGGAGGACCAGGGTTAGTGTTAGGAGGACCAGGGTTAGTGTTAGGAGGACCAGGGTTATAGGGCCAGGGTTAGTGTTAGGAGGACCAGGGTTAGTGTTAGGAGGACCAGGGTTAGTGTTTGGAGGACCAGGTAGGTATTTTGTTCTAGCAGCAGTCAGATTCTCAGTGTGTTTCATGCTTTAGGACAGAGGAAGGAAATGGCTAGTACTCACCAGTTTGAGGAGAAATCGCTCAGTTCTGCCAAGACCTGTGGGTTGTGGTGGGGGGTGATGGTGTGTGTGTGGGGTGATGGGGTGATGATGGTGATGGTGATGATGGTGATGGTGTTGATGGTGGTGATTGGGTGATGATGGTGATGGTGCTGATGGTGATGGGGTGATGTGGTGATGGTGGTGATGGGGTGATGGTTGTGATGGGGTGATGGTGGTGATTGGGGTGATGGTGATGTTGGTGATGGGGTGATGGTGATGTTGGTGATGGGGTGATGGTGATGTTGGTGATGGGGTGATGGTGGTGATATGGTGGTGATGGTGGTGATGGTGGGGGTGTGATTGGGGTGATGGTGGTGATGGGGTGATGGTGGTGATGGAGTGATGGGGTTATGGTGGTGATGGTGGTGATGTGGCGATGGTGATGGTGGTGATGTGGCGATGGTGGTGATGGTGGTGATGTGGTGATGGTGGTAATGGGGTGATGGTGGTAATGGGGTGATGGTGGTGATGGTGGTAATGGGGTGATGATGGTGGTGATGGGGTGATGGTGGTGATGGGGTGATGGTGGGGGTGTGATGGTGTTGATGGTGGTGATGGGGTGATGGGGTTATGGTGGTGATGGGGTGATGGTGGTGATGGGGTGATGGGGTTATGGTGGTGATGGGGTGATGGGGTTATGGTGGTGATGGGGTGATGTGGTGATGGGGTGATGGGGTGATGGTGGTGATGGGGTGATTGGGGTGATGGTAGTGATGGTGGTGATGGGGTGATGGTGGGGGTGTGATTGGGGTGATGGTGATGGGGTTATGGTGGTGATGGGGTTATGGTGGTGATGGGGTGATGGTGGTGATGGGGTGATGGTGGTGATGTGGTGATGGTGGGGATGGGGTGATGTGGTGATGGTGGTGATGGTGGTGATGTGATGGGGTGATGGTGGTGATGGTGGTGATGGGGTGATGGTGGTGATGGGGTGATGGTGGTGATGGTGGTGATGGGGTGATGGTGGTGATGGGGTGATGGTGGTGTTGGGGTGATGGTGGGTCTCTGCATGTGTATACAGTACAATAGACCACGTGTCAATGGTGTTTCTCTCTCTTATTTAACATTAGCATGTAGCAGGGTGTCACATGTTCCGTTGTCATGCTTAGTGTGTGTGTGTGTGTGTGTGTGTGTGTGTGTGTGTGTGTGTGTGTGTGTGTGTGTGTGTGTGTGTGTGTGTGTGTGTGTGTGTGTGTGTGTGTGTGTGTGTGGTGGTGGTATGGTGACAGTGGGCAGATGGCACTCTCTCTGGGGAAATCAAGAGGGTAAATCTCTCCATTTAGTGGCGTCAGAGAGAGCCAGGGCTGGAGGGCTGAGCTGCTCATTCAGCACCCCCAGCAGGGTGACACGACACGGGCCAAAGAGAGGGAGAAGGAGGGGTGGAGGTGGAGGTTTATAATTCCCACTATCTATGACACCCACACATACGTCTCTCTCTCTCTCAACACAACACAATACAACACAACACACACACACACACACACACACACACACACACACACACACACACACACACACACACACACACACACACACACACACACAGTAGAACTAGGCCTCCATGTAAGGCCTGTAAGGTTATACAGATACTAGCTACTTCTATTGTCATAGTGCTGCTCAGTGTGTTTGTGTGTGTCTGTCTGTGTGTGTTAGTGTGTGTGTGTTAGTGTGTGAGTGTTAGTGTGTGTGTGTGTGTGTGGTTGTATTGTATTGTGTATGTTAGTGAGTGTGTATGTGTGTGTTAGTGTGTGTGTAACGGATGTGAAATGGCTAGCTAGTTAGCGGTGGTGCGCGCTAGCAGCCTTTCAGTCGGTTACGTCACTTGCTCTGAGACCTAGAACTAGTGGTTCCCCTTGCTCTGCAAGGGCCGCGGCTTTTGTGGAGCGATGGGTAAAGATGTTTCGTGGGCGACTGTTGTTGATGTGTGCAGAAGGTCCCTGGTTCGCGCCCGTGTCGGGGCGAGGGGACGGTCTAAAGTTATACTGTTACATGTGTGTGTTAGTGTGTGCGTGTGTGTGCGTGTTAGTGTGTGTGTGTGTGTGTGTGTGTGTTAGTGTGTGTGTGTGTGTTGTGTGTGTGTGTGTTTCAACCCAAGTCCTTAATCCTGTCTGAACCAAACAGCCCATCTGAATCCGAACAAATGAATAAGAATAGGCTGTGCCGTCAATAAAGACAATGACGTCACAGCAAGTTAAACGAGGCACTATAGCTATTATCATTGATCCACTGTAGCACGGCTGAAATCCAGCTAGCTGCCGTGATGGCTATTTCATTAGACAATGCGGTAGCATGTCTGTCTACAAGTGTTGTGTTCTGATATAGACTATGGAAATCAAGTAAGTCGCATACGCCATGTATAATCTCCCAGCAATTGAATGGATATTTATCAACGTTTTGGCATCACCGTGCCTTCCTTCCCGATATAGAACCAAACAAATATACTCTACCTCTAATTTGTTGTCAAGGAAACTGAAAAAAGAGAGAGGGAGGATGTCGGAGTGAGGTAGATGGATGGAGAGACGGGAGGGGAGTGTGAGAGAGGAGAGGGAGAAAGGGGGGAGGGAGGTTCGGCTGGCTGGGGTCATAATGCATGTGATTCCACTGGCAATATGATGCTGCACTCTGGCGCTGTGTTACTAGGACAGCAGCGGAGAGGAGAGAGAGGGGTGGTGGGCCGCAAAGCAACACTATATATATATATATTTTTTAATCCGTTGACGCTGACGTTTAAAAAAAAAATATATACAATTGTCTACATTGATTGATGGATTATTCATCGTGTATCATGCACCACATTTGTAAGACTATAGTTTAAGAGGAGATCGTTGTGCTGCCAGAGGAAAAATCATTTGTTGCTTGATGCTCGTAATATCATCCCTGCGCTTGACCCAGTGAGCAGAGGATGCTGCCGCGGCTGCTGCTGAACCGAAGCTGTCATTACGCCCGGCGCTCTGACGACCAGGGAGGGCCATCCCGACTGCCTTTCCCCGTTCACAGCCATTTAACCTACATATTTTAACCTATATATATATATAACACTTTTTTTTAAATGTAGTCTTGCTGTCTGTTCTTCGGTGGCAGACAGAACATCAGGGGATTGCTTTAGAAATAGGAATACAGCCTTAACTGTGTGGCTCGGTCCCATCGCCTAGGTTCTTATTCCGTTGCGATTGGGAGATTCTGTCTCCCGTTCGGGTTTTTTTAATGACTGGATTTGTGTTTTGCTGCGCTATGTACATGGATAAAACCAGTGTGCTCCGGGGTAAGTCTATATAGATTAATTTATTAGCCATCATCCATTGTCCTTGTTGTGCATTCTACCGTTTTCCCCCCCCCCCCACCATATAAAAAGCGCAGTTAATAAATATACGGATCAATATAGCCATTTGACCGCAGTGGATGTGCGCTAGGCTACGTGTAGTAATGCGTCGAGGAGTCGACCAGATGAGAGGGAGGAGGGAGTATACCGTGCACCCATGTTGCTATAGGTGATGCGATGCAGCAGAAGTGGAAACGGTGTCAATGATTTATGGAGCATAGTCATTGCTGTAGGGGTGCGTGGAGAAGTGGGTATACTCTAATTTTGGCAAAAAATTCTCCAACGAAGGAATGACACTCTGTGTGAACAACTGGTAGTCCTATATGGCTTAGTTTGATAGAGCATGGCATGGCGTTGCGGGTTTGATTCCAGAGGCCATCCAAAGGGTGAATTCGAATAGAGTGAGACATCATATAAATTGGGACAGCTTAATCCTGACAAGAGAAAAATCAAAACTATTGTTACTAAGCCCTTGCAGAGAAAGCACATGATCAAAATCACATCACTTCCTTGGTGCAACATCATGGATGGAGGGGGGCCAGAGCGAGCTTCAAACGTTTGGTTAGTGCTGTCTGGGAACCTTGAAAGGTCCCTAATCCTAACCTTAACCATTTTACATTTCAACTTCAAATGGGGTCCCAAGGATCTCGAATAGCAGCTACCAATATCGTTCCCAAATGTGCGGAAGGTCTGGTGGACCAACGCATTGAACTTGGCCTTCGTTAGTCAGTACAGAGTGCCGAGAGAATCATTACTCATTGGCTTAATCTACTAACCAATCATCACCCACAACACCTTCCCCCACGTGTCTTGTGCAACTCTCGTCTTATCGGTCCAACGTCTTGGCTGTCTCATCTGTCCAATGTCTTGGCTGTCCTATCGGGCCGATGTCTTGGCTGTCCTATTGGGCTGATGTCTTGGCTGTCCTATCGGGCTGATGTCTTGGCTGTCTTATCGGTCCAACGTCTTGGCTGTCTTATCTGTCCGATGTCTTGGCTGTCTTATCTGTCCGAAACACCTTGATGAAAGCCCCCGACCTAAAGAAACACTAACCTTGATGAAAGCCCCCAACCTATAGAAACACTAACCTTGATGAAAGCCCCCAACTTAAAGAAACACTAACCTTGATGAAAGCCCCCAACCTAAAGAAACACTAACCTTGATGAAAGCCCCCAACCTACAGAAACACTAACCTTGATGAAAGCCCCCCAACCTACAGAAACACTAACCTTGATGAAAGCCCCCAACCTACAGAAACACCTTGATGAAAGCCCCCAACCTAAAGAAACACTAACCTTGATGAAAGCCCCCAACCTAAAGAAACACTAACCTTGATGAAAGCCCCCAACCTACAGAAACACTAACCTTGATGAAAGCCCCCAACCTAAAGAAACACTAACCTTGATGAAAGCCCCCAACCTAAAGAAACACTAACCTTGATGAAAGCCCCCAACCTACAGAAACACTAACCTTGATGAAAGCCCCCAACCTACAGAAACACTAACCTTGATGAAAGCCCCCAACCTACAGAAACACCTTGATGAAAGCCCCCGACCTAAAGAAACACTAACCTTGATGAAAGCCCCCAACCTAAAGAAACACTAACCTTGATGAAAGCCCCCAACCTAAAGAAACACTAACCTTGATGAAAGCCCCCAACCTAAAGAAACACTAACCTTGATGAAAGCCCCCCAACCTACAGAAACACTAACCTTGATGAAAGCCCCCCAACCTACAGAAACACTAACCTTGATGAAAGCCCCCAACAACCTACAGAAACACTAACCTTGATGAAAGCCCCCAACCTACAGAAACACTAACCTTGATGAAAGCCCCCCAACCTACAGAAACACTAACCTTGATGAAAGCCCCCAACCTAAAGAAACACTAACCTTGATGAAAGCCCCCAACCTACAGAAACACTAACCTTGATGAAAGCCCCCAACCTACAGAAACACTAACCTTGATGAAAGCCCCCAACCTACAGAAACACTAACCTTGATGAAAGCCCCCGACCTACAGAAACACTAACCTTGATGAAAGCCCCCAACCTACAGAAACACTAACCTTGATGAAAGCCCCCCAACCTAAAGAAACACTAACCTTGATGAAAGCCCCCAACCTACAGAAACACTAACCTTGATGAAAGCCCCCAACCTACAGAAACACTAACCTTGATGAAAGCCCCCAACCTACAGAAACACTAACCTTGATGAAAGCCCCCAACCTACAGAAACACTAACCTTGATGAAAGCCCCCAACCTACAGAAACACTAACCTTGATGAAAGCCCCCAACCTACAGAAACACTAACCTTGATGAAAGCCCCCGACCTACAGAAACACCTTGATGAAAGCCCCCCGACCTACAGAAACACTAACCTTGATGAAAGCCCCCAACCTACAGAAACACTAACCTTGATGAAAGCCCCCAACCTACAGAAACAATAACCTTGATGAAAGCCCCCGACCTACAGAAACACTAACCTTGATGAAAGCCCCCCGACCTACAGAAACACTAACCTTGATGAAAGCCCCCAACCTAAGGTAATTGAAAGGGATTTTCTTCTGGAACCAAGTTACATGTTCGTCAGTACACAAACACACACACAACAATATAACGAACCATACCACGTGATGCTGGGCCCAGTCAGGTATTTGACACATTCATCCACTACACTGCAGAGTATACCTGCATATACCCTCCACTACACCACTGAGTATAGCTGCATATACCCTCCACTGCACCACTGAGTATAGCTGCATGTACCCTCCACTACACCACTGAGTATAGCTGCATATACCCTCCACTACACCACCGAGTATAGCTGCATATACCCTCCACTACACCACTGCATATACCCTCCACTACACCACCGAGTATAGCTGGATATACCCTCTACTGCACCACCGAGTATAGCTGCATGTACCCTCCACTGCACCACTGCATACCTGCATATACCCTCCACTACACCACCGAGTATAGCTGCATGTACCCTCCACTACACCACCGAGTATAGCTGCATGTACCCTCCACTGCACCACTGCATACCTGCATATACCCTCCACTACACCACTGAGTATAGCTGCATATACCCTCCACTACACCACTGAGTATAGCTGCATGTACCCTCCACTGCACCACCGAGTATAGCTGCATATACCCTCCACTACACCACTGAGTATAGCTACATATACCCTCCACTACGCCACTTAGTATAGCTACATATACCCTCCACTACACCCTTGCATACCTGCATATACCCTCCACTACACCACCGAGTATAGCTGCATATACCCTCCACTACACCACTTAGTATAGCTGCATGTACCCTCCACTACACCACCGAGTATAGCTATATATACCCTCCACTACGCCACTTAGTATAGCTACATATACCCTCCCCTACACCCTTGCATACCTGCATATACCCTCCACTACTCCGCAGAGTATAGCTGCATATACCCTCCACTACACCACCGAGTATAGCTGCATGTACCCTCCGCTACACCACTGAGTATAGCTGCATATACCCTCCACAACACCACTGAGTATAGCTGCATATACCCTCCACTACACCACCGAGTATAGCTGCATGTACCCTCCACTACACCACTGAGTATAGCTGCATATACCCTCCACTACACCACTGAGTATAGCTGCATATACCCTCCACTACACCGCTGAGTATAGCTGCATATACCCTCCACTACACCACCAAGTATAGCTGCATATACCCTCCACCTCACCACTGAGTATAGCTGCATGTACCCTCCACTGCACCACCGAGTATAGCTGCATATACCCTCCACTGCACCACCGAGTATAGCTGCATATACCCTCTACTGCACCACTGAGTATAGCTGCATGTACCCTCCACTACACCACTGAGTATAGCTGCATATACCCTCCACTACACCACCGAGTATAGCTGCATATACCCTCCACTACACCACTGCATATACCCTCCACTACACCACAGAGTGTAGCTGAATATACCCTCCACTACACCGCAGAGTATAGCTGCATGTACCCTCCACTACACCACCGAGTATAGCTGCATATACCCTCCACTACGCCACTTAGTATAGCTGCATATACCCTCCACTACACCACTGAGTATAGCTGCATATACCCTCCACTGCACCACTGAGTATAGCTGCATGTACCCTCCACTACACCACTGAGTATAGCTGCATATACCCTCCACTACACCACCGAGTATAGCTGCATATACCCTCCACTACACCACTGCATATACCCTCCACTACACCACAGAGTGTAGCTGCATATACCCTCCACTACACCACAGAGTGTAGCTGCATATACCCTCCACTACACCACTGAGTATAGCTGCATGTACCCTCCACTACACCACCGAGTATAGCTGCATGTACCCTCCACTACACCACCGAGTATAGCTGCATGTACCCTCCACTACACCACCGAATATAGCTGCATGTACCCTCCACTACACCACCGAGTATAGCTGCATGTACCCGCCACTACACCACCGAGTATAGCTGCATATACCCTCCACTACACCACCGAGTATAGCTGCATACATTCATTTATAATGTGATAAGTAATCTATGGTTAGTAACCTACAATGTGCATATGCAAGTGGACAGTACATGTTTCGTATAGCTACGTAAATAAATATAACGTTGTTCTGCCTGTCAAACATAAATATAAACAATTATTATTCAGGAAGCAGGAAGCACTTCTTGATACTGAATATTAATGCAGCCAATCGGAAGCCCTGCTTTGACTGCTGCATCGTAAATATTCTACGACTTTGACAGGATGTAAATTTTAGGAGACAGTCAACAGAAATGTGTTAAAAAGGGTTTATTGATCTAGAAGTGATTATTGCCGTGTTGGTTCTGTTCCTTCCTGACAGTGTTGGGAAGTCTTTCTGTGTTTTAACATCCATGGAAAATAGTGAAGTGTACAATGCATCAATCTAGGCCACTATATTCACATGTACATATTTATGTGAGTCATTTAGCAGACACTCTTATCCAGAGCCGCTACAGTAGTGAGTCATTTAGCAGACACTCTCATCCAGAGACACTACAGTAATGAGTCATTTAGCAGACTCTCTGATCCAGAGCCGCTACAGTAGTGAGTCATTTAGCAGACTCTCTGATCCAGAGCCACTACAGTAGTGAGTCATTTAGCAGACTCTCTGATCCAGAGCTGCTACAGTAGTGAGTCATTTAGCAGACTCTCTGATCCAGAGCCACTACAGTAGTGAGTCATGTATCAGACACTCTTATCCAGAGCCACTACAGTAGTGAGTCATTTAAATCAAATCAAATTTTATTTGTCACATACACATGGTTAGCAGATGTTAATGCGAGTGTAGCGAAATGCTTGTGCTTCTAGTTCCGACAATGCAGTAATAACCAACAAGTAATCTAACCTAACAATTCCACAACTACTACCTTATACACACAAGTGTAAAGGGATAAAGAATATGTACATAAAGATATATGAATGAGTGATGGTACAGAACGGCATAGGCAAGATGCAGTAGATGGTATAGAGTACAGTATATACATATGAGATGAGTAATGTAGGGTATGTAAACATAAAGTGGCATAGTTTAAAGTGGCTAGTGATACATGTATTACATAAAGATGGCAAGATGCAGTAGATGATATAGAGTACAGTATATACATATACATATGAGATGAGTAATGTAGGGTATGTAAACATTATATTAAGTGGCATTGTTTAAAGTGGCTAGTGGTACATTTTTACATAATTTCCATCAATTCCCATTATTAAAGTGGCTGGAGTTGAGTCAGTATGTTGGCAGCGGCCACTAAATGTTAGTGGTGGCTGTTTAACAGTCTGATGGCCTTGAGATAGAAGCTGTTTTTCAGTCTCTCGGTCCCAGCTTTGATGCACCTGTACTGACCTCGCCTTCTGGATGATAGCGGGGTGAACAGGCAGTGGCTTGGGTGGTTGTTGTCCTTGATGATCTTTATGGCCTTCCTGTGACATCGGGTGGTGTAGGTGTCCTGGAGGGCAGGTAGTTTGCCCCCGGTGATGCGTTGTGCAGACCTCACTACCCTCTGGAGAGCCTTACGGTTGTGGGCGGAGCAGTTGCCGTACCAGGCGGTGATACAGCCCGACAGGATGCTGTCGATTGTGCATCTGTAAAAGTTTGTGAGTGCTTTTGGTGACAAGCCGAATTTCTTCAGCCTCCTGAGGTTGAAGAGGCGCTGCTGCTGTCTCGTCGTTGTTGGTAATTAAGTCTACCACTGTAGTGTCGTCTGCAAACTTGATGATTGAGTTGGAGGCGTGCATGGCCACACAGTCAGGGGTGAAAAGGGAGTACAGGAGAGGGCTGAGAATGCACCCTTGCTATAGAGCAGATATAGAGCAGATATAATGTAGCATGTTGTTACTGTTGCTACAGGGCAGATATACTGTAGCATGTTGTTACTGTTGCTACAGGGCAGATATACTGTAGCATGTTGTTACTGTTGCTACAGAGCAGATATACTGTAGCATGTTGTTACTGTTGCTACAGGGCAGATATACTGTAGCATGTTGTTACTGTTGCTACAGAGCAGATATACTGTAGCATGTTGTTACTGTTGCTACAGGGCAGATATACTGTAGTATGTTGTTACTGTTGCTACAGGGAAGATATACTGTAGCATGTTGTTACTGTTGCTACAGGGCAGATATACTGTAGCATGTTGTTACTGTTGCTATAGAGCAGATATACTGTAGCATGTTGTTACTGTTGCTACAGGGCAGATATACTGTAGCATGTTGTTACTGTTGCTACAGGGCAGATATACTGTAGCATGTTGTTACTGTTGCTACAGGGCAGATATACTGTAGCATGTTGTTACTGTTGCTATAGAGCAGATATACTGTAGCATGTTGTTACTGTTGCTACAGGGCAGATATACTGTAGCATGTTGTTACTGTTGCTACAGGGCAGATATACTGTAGCATGTTGTTACTGTTGCTACAGGGCAGATATACTGTAGCATGTTGTTACTGTTGCTACAGGGCAGATATACTGTAGCATGTTGTTACTGTTGCTACAGGGCAGATATACTGTAGCATGTTGTTACTGTTGCTACAGGGCAGATATACTGTAGCATGTTGTTACTGTTGCTACAGGGCAGATATACTGTAGCATGTTGTTACTGTTGCTACAGGGAAGATATACTGTAGCATGTTGTTACTGTTGCTACAGGGAAGATATACTGTAGCATGTTGTTACTGTTGCTACAGGGCAGATATACTGTAGCATGTTGTTACTGTTGCTACAGGGCAGATATACTGTAGCATGTTGTTACTGTTGCTACAGGGCAGATATACTGTAGCATGTTGTTACTGTTGCTACAGAGCAGATATACTGTAGCATGTTGTTACTGTTGCTACAGGGCAGATATACTGTAGCATGTTGTTACTGTTGCTACAGCGCAGATATACTGTAGCATGTTGTTACTGTTGCTACAGGGCAGATATACTGTAGCATGTTGTTACTGTTGCTACAGAGCAGATATACTGTAGCATGTTGTTACTGTTGCTACAGGGCAGATATACTGTAGCATGTTGTTACTGTTGCTACAGGGCAGATATACTGTAGCATGTTGTTACTGTTGCTACATAACAGATATACTGTAGCATGTTGTTACTGTTGCTACAGGGCAGATATACTGTAGCATGTTGTTACTGTTGCTACAGGGCAGATATACTGTAGCATGTTGTTACTGTTGCTACAGGGCAGATATACTGTAGCATGTTGTTACTGTTGCTACAGGGCAGATATACTGTAGCATGTTGTTACTGTTGCTACAGGGCAGATATACTGTAGCATGTTGTTACTGTTGCTACAGGGCAGATATAATGTAGCATGTTGTTACTGTTGCTACAGGGCAGATATACTGTAGCATGTTGTTACTGTTGCTACAGGGCAGATATACTGTAGCATGTTGTTACTGTTGCTACAGGGCAGATATACTGTAGCATGTTGTTACTGTTGCTACAGAGCAGATATACTGTAGCATGTTGTTACTGTTGCTACAGGGCAGATATACTGTAGCATGTTGTTACTGTTGCTACAGAGCAGATATACTGTAGCATGTTGTTACTGTTGCTACAGAGCAGATATACTGTAGCATGTTGTTACTGTTGCTACAGAGCAGATATACTGTAGCATGTTGTTACTGTTGCTACAGGGCAGATATACTGTAGCATGTTGTTACTGTTGCTACAGAGCAGATATACTGTAGCATGTTGTTACTGTTGCTACAGGGCAGATATACTGTAGCATGTTGTTACTGTTGCTACAGGGCAGATATACTGTAGCATGTTGTTACTGTTGCTACAGGGCAGATATACTGTAGCATGTTGTTACTGTTGCTACAGGGCAGATATACTGTAGCATGTTGTTACTGTTGCTACAGGGCAGATATACTGTAGCATGTTGTTACTGTTGCTACAGGGCAGATATACTGTAGCATGTTGTTACTGTTGCTACAGGGCAGATATACTGTAGCATGTTGTTACTGTTGCTACAGGGCAGGTATACTGTAGCATGTTGTTACTGTTGCTACAGGGCAGATATACTGTAGCATGTTGTTACTGTTGCTACAGGGCAGATATACTGTAGCATGTTGTTACTGTTGCTACAGGGCAGATATACTGTAGCATGTTGTTACTGTTGCTACAGGGCAGATATACTGTAGCATGTTGTTACTGTTGCTACAGGGCAGATATACTGTAGCATGTTGTTACTGTTGCTACAGGGCAGATATACTGTAGCATGTTGTTACTGTTGCTACAGGGCAGATATACTGTAGCATGTTGTTACTGTTGCTACAGAGCAGATATACTGTAGCATGTTGTTACTGTTGCTACATAACATATATACTGTAGCATGTTGTTACTGTTGCTACAGGGCAGATATACTGTAGCATGTTGTTACTGTTGCTACAGGGCAGATATACTGTAGCATGTTGTTACTGTTGCTACAGGGCAGATATACTGTAGCATGTTGTTACTGTTGCTACAGGGCAGATATACTGTAGCATGTTGTTACTGTTGCTACAGGGCAGATATACTGTAGCATGTTGTTACTGTTGCTACAGAGCAGATATACTGTAGCATGTTGTTACTGTTGCTACAGGGCAGATATACTGTAGCATGTTGTTACTGTTGCTACAGGGCAGATATACTGTAGCATGTTGTTACTGTTGCTACAGAGCAGATATACTGTAGCATGTTGTTACTGTTGCTACAGGGCAGATATACTGTAGCATGTTGTTACTGTTGCTACAGGGCAGATATACTGTAGCATGTTGTTACTGTTGCTACAGGGCAGATATACTGTAGCATGTTGTTACTGTTGCTACAGGGCAGATATACTGTAGCATGTTGTTACTGTTGCTACAGGGCAGATATACTGTAGCATGTTGTTACTGTTGCTACAGGGCAGATATACTGTAGCATGTTGTTACTGTTGCTACAGGGCAGATATACTGTAGCATGTTGTTACTGTTGCTACAGGGCAGATATACTGTAGCATGTTGTTACTGTTGCTACAGAGCAGATATACTGTAGCATGTTGTTACTGTTGCTACAGGGCAGATATACTGTAGCATGTTGTTACTGTTGCTACAGGGCAGATATACTGTAGCATGTTGTTACTGTTGCTACAGGGCAGATATACTGTAGCATGTTGTTACTGTTGCTACAGGGCAGATATACTGTAGCATGTTGTTACTGTTGCTACAGGGCAGATATACTGTAGCATGTTGTTACTGTTGCTACAGGGAAGATATACTGTAGCATGTTGTTACTGTTGCTACAGGGCAGATATACTGTAGCATGTTGTTACTGTTGCTACAGGGCAGATATACTGTAGCATGTTGTTACTGTTGCTACAGGGCAGATATACTGTAGCATGTTGTTACTGTTGCTACAGGGCAGATATACTGTAGCATGTTGTTACTGTTGCTACAGAGTATAGCTCCATGTACCCTCCACTACACCACCGAGAACGGAAATTATATTTTATTTGATAAACAACAACAAGGTGAACACCATGAGACAGTTGATAAACAACAACAAGGAGAACACCATGAGACAGTTGATAAACAACAACAAGGTGAACACCATGAGACAGTTGATAAACAACAACAAGGTGAACACCATGAGACAGTTGATAAACAACAACAAGGTGAACACCATGAGACAGTTGATAAACAACAACAAGGAGAACACCATGAGACAGTTGATAAACAACAACAAGGTGAACACCATGAGACAGTTGATAAACAACAACAAGGTGAACACCATGAGACAGTTGATAAACAACAACAAGGTGAACACCATGAGACAGTTGATAAACAACAACAAGGTGAACACCATGAGACAGTTGATAAACAACAACAAGGTGAACACCATGAGACAGTTGATAAACAACAACAAGGAGAACACCATGAGACAGTTGATAAACAACAACAAGGTGAACACCATGAGACAGTTGATAAACAACAAGGTGAACACCATGAGACAGTTGATAAACAACAACAAGGTGAACACCATGAGACAGTTGATAAACAACAACAAGGAGAACACCATGAGACAGTTGATAAACAACAACAAGGTGAACACCATGAGACAGTTGATAAACAACAACAAGGTGAACACCATGAGACAGTTGATAAACAACAACAAGGTGAACACCATGAGACAGTTGATAAACAACAACAAGGTGAACACCATGAGACAGTTGATAAACAACAACAAGGTGAACACCATGAGACAGTTGATAAACAACAACAAGGTGAACACCATGAGACAGTTGATAAACAACAACAAGGTGAACACCATGAGACAGTTGATAAACAACAACAAGGTGAACAACAAGGTGAACACCGTGAGACAGTTGATAAACAACAACAAGGTGAACACCATGAGACAGTTGATAAACAACAACAAGGTGAACACCGTGAGACAGTTGATAAACAACAACAAGGTGAACACCGTGAGACAGTTGATAAACAACAACAAGGTGAACACCGTGAGACAGTTGATAAACAACAACAAGGTGAACACCGTGAGACAGTTGATAAACAACAACAAGGTGAACACCGTGAGACAGTTGATAAACAACAACAAGGTGAACACCATGAGACAGTTGATAAACAACAACAAGGTGAACACCATGAGACAGTTGATAAACAACAACAAGGTGAACACCGTGAGACAGTTGATAAACAACAACAAGGTGAACACCGTGAGACAGTTGATAAACAACAACAAGGTGAACACCATGAGACAGTTGATAAACAACAACAAGGTGAACACCATGAGACAGTTGATAAACAACAACAAGGTGAACACCATGAGACAGTTGATAAACAACAACAAGGTGAACACCATGAGACAGTTGATAAACAACAACAAGGTGAACACCATGAGACAGTTGATAAACAACAACAAGGTGAACACCATGAGACAGTTGATAAACAACAACAAGGTGAACACCATGAGACAGTTGATAAACAACAACAAGGAGAACACCATGAGACAGTTGATAAACAACAACAAGGTGAACACCATGAGACAGTTGATAAACAACAACAACAAAAGAGGACAAGATAGAAAAGAGGGCTGTACTGTTTTTTTCTACTCTCTCTCTCTCTCTCTTTCTCTTCTCTCTCCTTCTCTCTTCCCCTCTCTCTCTGTCTCTCACGCTCTATCTCTCTCCATCTCTGCCCCCCCCCAGTTCTCTGAAGTATATTGAGTAGAGCATGTGGAAGTCATTAGCCCCTAGCCAGCCTGCACAGGAGCCTCAGCATTATCATATAGAATCTATTAGCCCCAGTTAGAGGAGAGGACAGCAATACTGTTTTAACAAGACAGCAACTTCACCCAAGAGCAAGAGGAGATGCTCTCTCTCTCTCCCCTCACACCCCCTCTCTAGAAAGCCTCCTTCCATATTGCTCTGACAGTGGTCACATTTTCCCAGCCTCTTCCCAGCCTCTTCCCAGCCTTTTCCCAGCCTCTTCCCAGCCTCTTCCCAGCCTTTTCCCAGCCTCTTCCCAGCCTTTTCCCAGCCTCTTCCCAGCCTCTAGCACATTTGTTTCTTTGGAAGTTCTGGGAATGAAGCCATACATTTCCTGACCTGTAAAATGTTCACTTTCGCTTGTAAATGTCCAAACTAATCAAAAATGACATTCGGTAACTCCTATATACATTAGACACAGTTACATAGATACATAGATACAACAATGACATTTGGTAACTCCTATATACATTAGACACAGATACATAGTTACATAGATACAACAATGACATTCGGTAGCTCCTATATACATTAGACACAGTTACATAGTTACATAGATACAACAGCTCCGACCCAATATACAAATACCTTTATGAGCTGGATTGCCTGTCTTTGCAATTGGTGTATTTTTGTTTGCGCTCGTTAGCATCTTTAGCTAGCAGCCTCTATGTAAATTCGATATGACTTGTGTTCATTTTGTTAGCATTCTGGTAATGGACGCCCAATGGACTTTTTTTTTGCATTTTTAAAACCCCCCTTGTGTACTAAGCTGGTATAGTGGTACATCCTGACATGGGAGAAGGCTGGTATGATGATATGAAAATATAGATGCCACCCAACCCTGACATTCTAGAACAGAGGTGAACCTTTAGCCTGCTCTGGGAACTCTGGGAACTCTAGGAACTCCGGGAACTCTGGGAAATATGGGAACTCTGGGAACTCTGGGAAATCTGGGAACTCTGCGAACTCTGGGAACTCTGCGAACTCTGGGAAATCCGGGAACTCTGGGAAATCCGGGAACTCTGGTTCCTTGAACATTTTCCTGGGAGGTTTTATTAACGCTCTGAGAACGTAAATTCTATTTTATTTAGAGTTTTTGTGTCACGGTCGTCTTGAGGTGAATGAATGGACCAAGGCGCAGCGTGATATGAATACATCTTCTTTTATTTTACGACGAAGATGAACACGAAACGAAACACTTATACAAACTATACAAAACAACAAACAACCGTGAAGCTACAAACGAAAGTGCACACACAAGCTACTTACGTTCAACATAGACAATCTCCCACAATCACCTAAAGCCTATGGCTGCCTTAAATATGGCTCCCAATCAGAGACAATTAATGACATCTGTCTCTGATTGAGAACCAAACCAGGCAACCATAGACTTTCCTAGAACTCTCTCCCGAACACAACCCCATACACTATACAACACCCCCTAAACAATACACACACCCTAAACTAGACAAAACACACAAACTTCCCATGTCACACCCTGACCTAACTAAAATAATAAAGAAAACAAAGAATACTAAGGCCAGGGTGTGACATAACCCCCTCCTTAAGGTGCGAACTCCGGGCGCACCAGCATAAAGTCTAGGGGCGGGTCTGGGTGGGCGTCTGTCCACGGTGGCGGCTCTGGCACTGGTCGTGGTCCCCACCCCACCATAGTCACTACCCGCTTTCGTAGCCTCCTCCAAATGACCACCCTCCAACTTAACCCCACTGGATTAAGGGGCAGCACCGGACTAAGTGGCAGCACCGGACTAAGGGGCAGTACCGGACTAAGGGGCAGCACCGGACTAAGGGGCAGCACCAGGATAAGGGGCAGCACCAGGATAAGGGGCAGCACCAGGATAAGGGGCAGCACCAGGATAAGGGGCAGCTCCGGACTGAGGGACGGCAGCTCCGGACTGAGGGACGGCAGCTCCGGACTGAGGGACGGATCCTGGCTGGATGGCGGATCCTGGCTGGCTGGCTCTGGTGGACCCTGGCTGGCTGGCGGATCCTGGCTGGCTGGCGGATCCTGGCTGGCTGGCTCTGGCGGATCCTGGCTGGATGACGGCTCTGGCGGATCCTGGCTGGACGGCTCATGGCTGGCTGACGGATCTGGCTGCTCATGGCTGGCTGACGGATCTGGCTGCTCATGGCTGGCTGACGGATCTGGCTGCTCATGGCTGGCTAACGGATCTGGCTGCTCATGGCTGGCTGACGGATCTGGCTGCTCATGGCTGGCTGACGGATCTGGCTGCTCATGGCTGGCTGACGGCTCTGGCTGCTCATGGCTGGCTGACGGCTCTGGCTGCTCATGGCTGGCTGACGGCTCTGGCTGCTCATGGCTGGCTGACGGCTCTGGCTGCTCATGGCTGGCTGACGGCTCTGGCTGCTCATGGCTGGCTGACGGCTCTGGCTGCTCATGGCTGGCTGACGGCTCTGGCTGCTCATGTCTGGCGGAAGGCTCTGGCTGATCCTGTCTGGCGGAAGGCTCTGGCTGATCCTGTCTGGCGGAAGGCTCTGGCTGATCCTGTCTGGCGGAAGGCTCTGGCTGATCCTGTCTGGCGGAAGGCTCTGGCTGATCCTGTCTGGCGGAAGGCTTTGGCTGCTCCTGTCTGGCGGAAGGCTCTAGCGGCTCCTGTCGGGCGGAAGGCTCTGAAGGCTCATGGCAGACGGGCGGCTTTGCAGGCTCAGTACAGACGGGCGGCTTTGAAGACTCAGTACAGACGGGCAGTTCATTCGGCGCTTGGCAGACGGACAGTTCAGACAGCGTTGGGCAGACGGGCAGTTCAGGCGCTGTTGGGCAGACGGGCAGTTCAGGCGCCGTTGGGCAGACGGGCAGTTCAGGCGCCGTTGGGCAGACGGGCAGTTCAGGCGCCGTTGGGCAGACGGGCAGTTCAGGCGCCGTTGGGCAGACGGGCAGTTCAGGCGCCGTTGGGCAGACGGCAGACTCTGGCCGGCTGAGACGCACTGTAGGCCTGGTGCGTGGTGCCGGAACTGGAGGTACCGGGCTAAAGACACGCACCTTCAGGCTAGTGCGGGGAGAAGGAACAGGGCATGCTGGACCCTGGGAGCGCACATTAGGCCTAGTGCGTGGTGCCGGAACTGGTGGTACCGGACTGGGGACACGCATCTCAGGGCTAGTGCGGGGAGAAGGAACAGTGCGTACAGGGCTCTGGAGACGCACAGGAGGCTTAGTGCGTGGTGCCGGAACTGGTGGTACTGGACTGGAGACACGCACCATAGGGAGAGTGCGTGGAGGAGGAACAGGGCTCTGGAGACGCACTGGAAGCCTGGTGCATGGTGTAGGCACTGGTGGTACTGGCCTGGAGCGGGGAGGTGGCGCCGGAAATACCGGACCGTGCAGGCGTACTGGCTCCCTTGAGCATTGAGCCTGCCCAACCTTACCTGGTTGAATGCTCCCCGTCGCCCGACCAGTGCGGGGAGGTGGAATAACCCGCACCGGGCTATGTAGGCGAACCGGGGACACCATGCGTAAGGCTGGTGCCATGTTAACCGGCCCGAGGAGACGCACTGGTGGCCAGATATGTAGGGCCGGCTTCATGACATCCGGCTCAATACTCAATCTAGCCCTGCCAGTGCGGGGAGGTGGAATAACCCGCACCGGGCTATGCACACGTACAGGAGACACCGTGCGCTCTACTGCGTAACACGGTGTCTGCCCGTACTCCCGCTCTCCACGGTTAGCCTGGGAAGTGGGCGCAGGTCTCCTACCTGCCCTCGGCCCACTACCTCTTAGCCCCCCCCCAAGAATTTTTTGGGGTTTACTCACAGGCTTCCTTGCTAGTCGAGTACCCTCATAACTTCGGTTCCTCTCTCCGGTTGCCTCTGCTCTCCTAATCGCCTCCAGCTGTTCCCATGGAAGGCGATCTCTTCCAGCTCGGATCTCCTCCCATGTGTAGCAACCCTTGCCGTCCAATACATCCTCCCATGTCCACGAGTCCTGGTTACTTTGCCGCTGTTGTTGGTTCCGCTCACGCTGCTTGATCCATGTGTGGTGGGAGATTCTGTCACGGTCGTCTTGAGGTGAATGAATGGACCAAGGCGCAGCGTGATATGAATACATCTTCTTTTATTTTACGACGAAGATGAACACGAAACGAAACACTTATACAAACTATACAAAACAACAAACAACCGTGAAGCTAGAAACGAAAGTGCACACACAAGCTACTTACGTTCAACATAGACAATCTCCCACAATCACCTAACGCCTATGACTGCCTTAAATATGGCTCCCAATCAGAGACAATTAATGACATCTGTCTCTGATTGAGAACCAAACCAGGCAACCATAGACTTTCCTAGAACTCTCTCCTGAACACAACCCCATACACTATACAACACCCCCTAAACAATACACACACCCTAAACTAGACAAAACACACAAACTTCCCATGTCACACCCTGACCTAACTAAAATAATAAAGAAAACAAAGAATACTAAGGCCAGGGTGTGACATTTTGTTAAAAATAACTTCTTTAAAACGTTCACCGATTGTTTCAATAAGACTTTTAGTAACACGTTTAGCTTCTCCAAGCACAAATAGGACACATGTACATTCATTTCTATGCGCATCAATCATGCAAACACATTTGTTTTATTGTGACACGGCATTAGTGAGATTCGCACCACCTCTTGTTTATCCGTGGAATTAGTTCACTGCACCGCCAGGATGGAGATAGCATGCCATGTTGTTGTTTTTTATGCATACAAATCTGTTCATTTTAGTCTATTCAAACAAACCTCATTTCAAAGGAAAGATGCACTCATTAAGATCAGGTGTGACCAATCAGTGGGCGTGGCCAACACACCTGAACACACCTGAACACACTTAAGAACACACAAGATCAAATGAAAGTTTATTTTTCACGTGCTCCGAATACAACAGGTGTAGGTGTGTTTCACCTTACAGTGAAACGCTTACTTACAAGCCCTTAACCAGCATTGCAGTTTTTAAGTAAAAAATAGGTATTAGGTAAACATTAGATAAGTAAAAAAATATAAAGTAAAATGACAGTGAAAATAACAGTAGCGGGGTTATATACAGGTGGTACCGGTACAGAGTCAATTTTGGGGATAGAGGATGGACAGAGTTTTGTTGATGCTGAGAACGGAATGTATATGTTTTTAAATAACATTATTAGAACGTTCTCTGTACGTTACTGAAGTTTTCTTATGTTTTTTTTATTGGAAGTTTTCTTCACGTTCTCGGAACAATTTGAGAAAACAGGAAATGGAGGACCGAGCACGCCCCCATTCTCATCGACGGGGCTGTAGTGGAGCAGGTTGAGACCTACTTGGTGTCCACATCACCAACAAACTATCATGGTCCACACACACTAAGACAGTCATAAAGAAGGCACGACAAAGGCTATTCCCCCTCAGGAGATGGAAAAGGTTCGGCATGGGTCCCCAGATCCTCAAATGGTTCTACTGCTGCACCATCGAGATCATCCTGACTGGTTGCATTACTGCCTGGTATGGCAACTGCTCAGTCTCCGTCCACAAGGCACTACAGAGGGTAGTGCGTATGGCCCAGTACATCACTGGGGCCAAGCTTCCTGCCATCCAGTACCTCTATACCAGACGGTGTCAGAGAAAGACCCTAAAAATTGTCAAAGACTCCAACCACCCTATTCATAGACTGTTCTCTCTACTACCGCACAGCAAGCGATACCGGAGCACCAAGTCTAGGTCCAAAAGGCTTCTAAACAGCATCTACCCCGAAGCCAGAAGACTCCTGAACAGATAATCAAATGGCCACCCAGACCCCTCTTCTATGCTGCTGCTAATCTCTGTTTGTCTATGCAGTCACTTTACCCCTACCTACATGTACACATTACCTCAATTACCTCGACTAACCGGTGCCCTCACACATTGACTCTGTACCGGTACCCCCTGTATATAGCCTCCACATTGACTCAGTACCGGTACCCCCTGTATATAGCCTCCACATTGACTCTGTACCAGTACCCCCTGTATATAGCCTCCACATTGACTCTGTACCGGTACCCCCTGTATATAGCCTCCACATTGACTCTGTACCGGTACCCCCTGTATATAGTCTCCACATTGACTCTGTACCGGTACCCCCTGTATATAGTCTCCACATTGACTCTGTACCGGTACCCCCTGTATATAGCCTCCACATTGACTCTGTACCGGTACCCCCTGTATATAGTCTCCACATTGACTCTGTACCGGTACCCCCTGTATATAGTCTCCACATTGACTCTGTACCGGTACCCCCTGTGAATAGCCTCACTACTGTTATTTTACTGCTGCTCTTTAATTATTTCTTACTTTAATTTTACATTTTTTACTTAACACTTATTTTTCTTTAAACTTTTTAAAGCATTATTGGTTGAGGGCTCGTAAGTTTAATTTCACTGTAAATAACATTTGTCACATGATGAAACCGGTAGGAAACATGTTATGCTAAAGTACTGAAATTCCCCCAGAAGAATTTGTTTGTTAATGTTCTCTGAACTATTGCAGAACATTCCCAGTGTCAAACCAGTTTCAAGAACGTTCCTAGAACATTACAAACATAGAAATGAAATGTAACCGTGTTCTAACTTTTAGGAAACGTTCTGTTAACGTAATTAAATACTTTTTCTGTTGTTGTCAAGTGCTGAGAATGTTCCAAAGCCAAAGCAACTATCTAGGTTGTATACAAAATAACCATTCACTCACCAAGCTCAAAAGAAATGTATGGTTCTCAGAATGTTATGTGTAAGCTGGGATCCCTTACGTTGTCATTTAGGTGGTCAGGTTAGGCTGTTGAAATGACAGTTTGAGCCAATAAGTTTATCCATTCTTTCAGTCATTTTTCCCCCCAAATCAAATGTATTTATATAGCCCTTCTTACATCAGCTGATATCTCAAAGTGCTGTACAGAAACCCAGCCTAAAAACCCCAAACAGCAAAGCAATGCAGGTGTAGAAGCACGGTGGCTCGGAAAAACTTCCTAGAAAGGCCAAAACCTAGGAAGAAACCTAGAGAGGAACCAGGCTATGAGGGGTGGCCAGTCCTCTTCTGGCTGTGCCGGGTGGAGATTATAACAGAACATGGCCAAGATGTTCAAATGTTCATAAATGACCAGCAGGGTCAAATAATAATAATCACAGTAGTTGTCGAGGGTGCAGCAAGTCAGCACCTCAGGAGTAAATGTCAAATGGCTTTTCATAGAGAGTATCTCTACCGCTCCTACTGTCTCTAGAGAGTTGAAAACAGCAGGTCTGGGACAGGTAGCACGTCCGGTGAACAGGTCAGGGTTCCATAGCCGCAGGCAGAACAGTTGAAACTGGAGCAGCAGCACGGCCAGGTGGACTGGGGACAGCAAGGAGTCATCATGCCAGGTAGTCCTGAGGCATGGTCCTAGGGCTCAGGTCCTCCGAGAGAGAGAAAGAAAGAGAGAAAGAGAGAATTAGAGAGAGCATACTTAAATTCACACAGGACACCGGATAAGACAGGAGAAGTACTCCAGATATAACAGACTGACCCTAGCCCCCCGACACAAACTATTGCAGCATAAATACTGGAGGCTGAGACAGGAGGGGTCAGGAGACACTGTGGCCCCATCCGATGATACCCCCGGACAGGGCCAAACAGGAAGGATATAACCCCGCCCACTTAGCCAAAGCACAGCCCCCACACCACTAGAGGGATAACTTCAACCACCAACTTACCATCCTGAGACAAGGCCGAGTATAGCCCACAAAGATCTCCGCCACGGCACAAACCAAGGGGGGGCGCCAACCCAGACAGGAAGATCACGTCAGTAACTCAACCCACTCAAGTGACGCACCCCTCCTAGGGACGGCATGAAAGAGCACCAGTAAGCCAGTGACTCGGCCCCTGTAATAGGGTTAGAGGCAGAGAATCCCAATCCCTTTATGTCCTCTCCAGTTACCATACCAGTCTTCTCTCATGTGTCCGTCAAAGTTAAAGCAATTTTTTTTTCTCTCCATGAAATCATTTGTTATCCTCTTACTGCTCTGTTCCCCAGGGGCGTAGGAAACCATCGCCATGTCTCGTCAGCAGTCTGTCTGCGAACGGCTCGCACACACACACACACACACACACACACACACACACACACACACACACACACACACACACACACACACACACACACACACACACACACACACACACACACACGTACACACACACACACACACACACACACACACACACACACACACATGTACACTGAGACAGGCTTTTAAAGGCACAGTCAGCAATATGACGTCATCGTACAAAGCGGGGAGTCTTCCTGGTTTTCAGACATCAACAACAACAACAGAATTCCAATCTGCCCAGACTATTGGTCCTGTACGTACTGTACAGGACGTGTTCCATTCACTTTATACTACTGTTACTGTCCTGCATCTCACAAGACTGTATTAGCACGCTGAGCTAAAGCCTGTATATTAGCTTTAGGAAGCTAACACACGTCTGCAGGCTTCAGGCAAGGTTACTCATCAACACAAGTGTGGTTTACTTAACCGGGCACCTGGCAGACACTGTTATCTCCATTAATATACACCCCCTGGCAGACACTGTTATCTCCATTAATATACACCACCTGGCAGACACTGTTATCTCCATTAATATACACCCCCAGGCAGACACTGTTATCTCCATTAATATACACCCCCTGGCAGACACTGTTATCTCCATTAATATACACCCCCTGGCAGACACTGTTATCTCCATTAATATACACCCCCTGGCAGACACTGTTATCTCCATTAATATACACCCCCTGGCAGACACTGTTATCTCCATTAATATACACCCCCCGGCAGACACTGTTATCTCCATTAATATACACCACCTGGCAGACACTGTTATCTCCATTAATATACACCACCTGGCAGACACTGTTATCTCCATTAATATACACCCCCTGGCAGACACTGTTATCTCCATTAATATACACCACCTGGCAGGCACTGTTATCTCCATTAATATACACCACCTTGCAGACACTGTTATCTCCATTAATATACACCACCTGGCAGACACTGTTATCTCCATTAATATACACCCCCCTGGCAGACACTGTTATCTCCATTAATATACACCCCCTGGCAGACACTGTTATCTCCATTAATATACACCCCCTGGCAGACACTGTTATCTCCATTAATATACACCCCCTGGCAGACACTGTTATCTCCATTAATATACACCCCCTGGCAGACACTGTTATCTCCATTAATATACACCACCTGGCAGACACTGTTATCTCCATTAATATACACCACCTGGCAGACACTGTTATCTCCATTAATATACACCCCCTGGCAGACACTGTTATCTCCATTAATATACACCACCTGGCAGACCCTGTTATCTCCATTAATATACACCCCCTGGCAGACACTGTTATCTCCATTAATATACACCCCCTGGCAGACACTGTTATCTCCATTAATATACACCCCCTGGCAGACACTGTTATCTCCATTAATATACATCACCTGGCAGACACTGTTATCTCCATTAATATACACCACCTGGCAGACACTGTTATCTCCATTAATATACACCACCTGGCAGACACTGTTATCTCCAATAATATACACCCCCTGGCAGACACTGTTACCTCCATTAATATACACCCCCTGGCAGACACTGTTATCTCCATTAATATACACCACCTGGCAGACACTGTTATCTCCATTAATATACACCACCTGGCAGACACTGTTATCTCCAATAATATACACCCCCTGGCAGACACTGTTACCTCCAATAATATACACCCCCTGGCAGACACTGTTACCTCCATTAATATACACCCCCTGGCAGACACTGTTATCTCCATTAATATACACCACCTGGCAGACACTTATCTCCATTAATATACACCACCTGGCAGACACTGTTATCTCCATTAATATACACCCCCTGGCAGACCCTGTTATCTCCATTAATATACACCACCTGGTAGACACTGTTATCTCCATTAATATACACCCCCTGGCAGACACTGTTATCTCCATTAATATACACCCCCTGGCAGACACTGTTACCTCCATTAATATACACCACCTGGCAGACACTGTTATCTCCATTAATATACACCACCTGGCAGACACTGTTATCTCCATTAATATACACCACCTGGCAGACACTGTTATCTCCATTAATATACACCACCTGGCAGACACTGTTATCTCCATTAATATACACCCCCTGGCAGATACTGTTATCTCCATTAATATACACCCCCTGGCAGACACTGTTATCTCCATTAATATACACCCCCTGGCAGACACTGTTATCTCCATTAATATACACCCCCTGGCAGACCCTGTTATCTCCATTAATATACACCCCCTGGCAGACACTGTTATCTCCATTAATATACACCCCCTGGCAGACACTGTTATCTCCATTAATATACACCCCCTGGCAGACACTGTTATCTCCATTAATATACACCACCTGGCAGACACTGTTATCTCCATTAATATACACCACCTGGCAGACACTGTTATCTCCATTAATATACACCACCTGGCAGACACTGTTATCTCCATTAATATACACCCCCTGGCAGACACTGTTATCTCCATTAATATACACCCCCTGGTAGACACTGTTATCTCCATTAATATACACCACCTGGCAGACACTGTTATCTCCATTAATATACACCACCTGGCAGACACTGTTATCTCCATTAATATACACCACCTGGCAGACACTGTTATCTCCATTAATATACACCCCCTGGCAGACACTGTTATCTCCATTAATATACACCCCCTGGCAGACACTGTTATCTCCATTAATATACACCACCTGGCAGACACTGTTATCTCCATTAATATACACCCCCTGGCAGACACTGTTATCTCCATTAATATACACCACCTGGCAGACACTGTTATCTCCATTAATATACACCACCTGGCAGACACTGTTATCTCCATTAATATACACCCCCTGGCAGACACTGTTATCTCCATTAATATACACCACCTGGCAGGCACTGTTATCTCCATTAATATACACCACCTTGCAGACACTGTTATCTCCATTAATATACACCACCTGGCAGACACTGTTATCTCCATTAATATACACCACCTGGCAGACACTGTTATCTCCATTAATATACACCCCCCTGGCAGACACTGTTATCTCCATTAATATACACCACCTGGCAGACCCTGTTATCTCCATTAATATACACCCCCTGGCAGACACTGTTATCTCCATTAATATACACCACCTGGCAGACACTGTTATCTCCATTAATATACACCCCCCTGGCAGACACTGTTATCTCCATTAATATACACCCCCTGGCAGACACTGTTATCTCCATTAATATACACCCCGTGGCAGACCCTGTTATCTCCATTAATATACACCCCCTGGCAGACACTGTTATCTCCATTAATATACACCACCTGGCAGACCCTGTTATCTCCATTAATATACACCCCCTGGCAGACACTGTTATCTCCATTAATATACACCCCCTGGCAGACACTGTTATCTCCATTAATATACACCACCTGGCAGACACTGTTATCTCCATTAATATACACCACCTGGCAGACACTGTTATCTCCAATAATATACACCCCCTGGCAGACACTGTTACCTCCATTAATATACACCCCCTGGCAGACACTGTTATCTCCATTAATATACACCACCTGGCAGACACTGTTATCTCCATTAATATACACCACCTGGCAGACACTGTTATCTCCAATAATATACACCCCCTGGCAGACACTGTTACCTCCAATAATATACACCCCCTGGCAGACACTGTTACCTCCATTAATATACACCCCCTGGCAGACACTGTTATCTCCATTAATATACACCACCTGGCAGACACTTATCTCCATTAATATACACCACCTGGCAGACACTGTTATCTCCATTAATATACACCCCCTGGCAGACCCTGTTATCTCCATTAATATACACCACCTGGTAGACACTGTTATCTCCATTAATATACACCCCCTGGCAGACACTGTTATCTCCATTAATATACACCCCCTGGCAGACACTGTTACCTCCATTAATATACACCACCTGGCAGACACTGTTATCTCCATTAATATACACCACCTGGCAGACACTGTTATCTCCATTAATATACACCACCTGGCAGACACTGTTATCTCCATTAATATACACCACCTGGCAGACACTGTTATCTCCATTAATATACACCCCCTGGCAGATACTGTTATCTCCATTAATATACACCCCCTGGCAGACACTGTTATCTCCATTAATATACACCCCCTGGCAGACACTGTTATCTCCATTAATATACACCCCCTGGCAGACCCTGTTATCTCCATTAATATACACCCCCTGGCAGACACTGTTATCTCCATTAATATACACCCCCTGGCAGACACTGTTATCTCCATTAATATACACCCCCTGGCAGACACTGTTATCTCCATTAATATACACCCCCTGGCAGACACTGTTATCTCCATTAATATACACCCCCTGGCAGACACTGTTATCTCCATTAATATACACCACCTGGCAGACACTGTTATCTCCATTAATATACACCACCTGGCAGACACTGTTATCTCCATTAATATACACCACCTGGCAGACACTGTTATCTCCATTAATATACACCCCCTGGCAGACACTGTTATCTCCATTAATATACACCCCCTGGCAGACACTGTTATCTCCATTAATATACACCACCTGGCAGACACTGTTATCTCCATTAATATACACCCCCTGGCAGACACTGTTATCTCCATTAATATACACCACCTGGCAGACACTGTTATCTCCATTAATATACACCACCTGGCAGACACTGTTATCTCCATTAATATACACCCCCTGGCAGACACTGTTATCTCCATTAATATACACACCTGGCAGGACACTGTTATCTCCATTAATATACACCACCTTGCAGACACTGTTATCTCCATTAATATACACCACCTGGCAGACACTGTTATCTCCATTAATATACACCACCTGGCAGACACTGTTATCTCCATTAATATACACCCCCCTGGCAGACACTGTTATCTCCATTAATATACACCCCCTGGCAGACACTGTTATCTCCATTAATATACACCCCCTGGCAGACACTGTTATCTCCATTAATATACACCCCCTGGCAGACACTGTTATCTCCATTAATATACACCCCCTGGCAGACACTTTTATCTCCATTAATATACACCACCTGGCAGACACTGTTATCTCCATTAATATACACCACCTGGCAGACACTGTTATCTCCATTAATATACACCACCTGGTAGACACTGTTATCTCCATTAATATACACCCCCTGGCAGACACTTATCTCCATTAATATACACCCCCTGGCAGACACTGTTATCTCCATTAATATACACCACCTGGCAGACACTGTTATCTCCATTAATATACACCCCCTGGCAGACACTGTTATCTCCATTAATATACACCCCCTGGCAGACACTGTTATCTCCATAATATACACCCCCTGGCAGACACTGTTATCTCCATTAATATACACCCCCTGGCAGACACTGTTATCTCCATTAATATACACCACCTGGCAGACACTGTTATCTCCATTAATATACACCCCCTGGCAGACACTGTTATCTCCATTAATATACACCCCCTGGCAGACACTGTTATCTCCATTAATATACACCCCCTGGCAGACACTGTTATCTCCATTAATATACACCCCTGGCAGACACTGTTATCTCCATTAATATACACCCCCTGGCAGACACTGTTATCTCCATTAATATACCACCCCCTGGCAGACACTGTTATCTCCATTAATATACACCACCTGGCAGACACTGTTATCTCCATTAATATACACCCCCTGGCAGACACTGTTATCTCATTAATATACACCACCTGGCAGACACTGTTATCTCCATTAATATACACCCACCTGGCAGACACTGTTATCTCCATTAATATACACCCCTGGCAGACACTGTTATCTCCATTAATATACACCACCTGGCAGACACTGTTATCTCCATTAATATACACCACCTGGCAGACACTGTTATCTCCATTAATATACACCCCCTGGCAGACACTGTTATCTCCATTAATATACACCCCTGGCAGACACTGTTATCTCCATTAATATACACCACCTGGCAGAACCTGTTATCTCCATTAATATACACCCCCTGGCAGACCCTGTTATCTCCATTAATATACACCACCTGGCAGACCCTGTTATCTCCATTAATATACACCCCCTGGCAGACACTGTTATCTCCATTAATATACACCACCTGGCAGACACTGTTATCTCCATTAATATACACCCCCTGGCAGACACTGTTATCTCCATTAATATACACCCCTGGCAGACCACTGTTATCTCCATTAATATACACCACCTGGCAGACACTGTTATCTCCATTAATATACACCCCCTGGCAGACACTGTTATCTCCATTAATATACGCCACCTGGTAGACACTGTTATCTCCATTAATATACACCCCCTGGCAGACACTGTTATCTCCATTAATATACACCCCCTGGCAGACACTGTTATCTCCATTAATATACGCCACCTGGTAGACACTGTTATCTCCATTAATATACACCCCCTGGCAGACACTGTTATCTCCATTAATATACACCCCCTGGCAGACACTGTTATCTCCATTAATATACGCCACCTGGCAGACACTGTTGTCTCCATTAATATACACCACCTGGCAGACACTGTTATCTCCATTAATATACACCCCCTGGCAGACACTGTTATCTCCATTAATATACACCACCTGGTAGACACTGTTATCTCCATTAATATAAACCCCCTGGCAGACACTGTTATCTCCATTAATATACACCACCTGGCAGACACTGTTATCTCCATTAATATACACCCCCTGGCAGACACTGTTATCTCCATTAATATACACCCCCTGGCAGACAGTGTTATCTCCATTAATATACACCCCCTGGCAGACACTGTTATCTCCATTAATATACACCACCTGGCAGACCCTGTTATCTCCATTAATATACACCCCCTGGCAGACACTGTTATCTCCATTAATATACACCACCTGGCAGACCCTGTTATCTCCATTAATATACACCCCCTGGCAGACACTGTTATCTCCATTAATATACACCCCCTGGCAGACACTGTTATCTCCATTAATATACACCACCTGGCAGACACTGTTATCTCCATTAATATACACCCCCTGGCAGACACTGTTATCTCCATTAATATACACCCCCTGGCAGACACTGTTATCTCCATTAATATACACCACCTGGCAGACACTGTTATCTCCATTAATATACACCCCCTGGCAGACACTTATCTCCATTAATATACACCCCCTGGTAGACACTCTTATCTCCATTAATATACACCACCTGGCAGACACTGTTATCTCCATTAATATACACCACCTGGCAGACACTGTTATCTCCATTAATATACACCCCCCGGCAGACACTGTTATCTCCATTAATATACACCCCCTGGCAGACACTGTTATCTCCATTAATATACACCACCTGGCAGACACTGTTATCTCCATTAATATACACCCCCTGGCAGACACTGTTATCTCCATTAATATACACCCCCTGGCAGACACTGTTATCTCCATTAATATACACCACCTGGCAGACACTGTTATCTCCATTAATATACACCCCCTGGCAGACACTGTTATCTCCATTAATATACACCACCTGGCAGACACTGTTATCTCCATTAATATACACCCCCTGGCAGACACTGTTATCTCCATTAATATACACCCCCCTGGCAGACACTGTTATCTCCATTAATATACACCCCCCTGGCAGACACTGTTATCTCCATTAATATACACCCCCTGGCAGACACTGTTATCTCCATTAATATACACCACCTGGCAGACACTGTTATCTCCATTAATATACACCACCTGGCAGACACTGTTATCTCCATTAATATACACCACCTGGCAGACACTGTTATCTCCATTAATATACACCCCCTGGCAGACACTGTTATCTCCATTAATATACATCACCTGGCAGACACTGTTATCTCCATTAATATACACCCCCTGGCAGACACTGTTATCCAAACAGAGTCACAGTTCGGTGAGTGGATACATTCTGATTCGATCCCTGCGGAAATAGAACTGGTGACCTTGGCGATGTTACATAAGCCTTAACACCGCAGCACATTGACCAATTAAAGATTAGTGTCCCGCAGAGCCAACTGAAACAGATTGCTATCTATCTGCCTGTGGCATCATCGTTTTCTCATTAGCCGAGCCAGTCTATTCTATTGTCTCTGGCCTTTGTACGCTGTGGGCATTGAACATTGACTGTGGAATTTAAAAAAATAATAATATATAAGAAAAGCAGTAAATTATCCCAGTGATAAAACACACACCTCTCTCTACCACTGTCCGTTACACTTCCCGTGTTTAATTCTTACTAAATGCTACTTCAAAAGCAGACAGAGGAGGTTTGACACAGACAACCAGTTGGATCTGAAGTGTTGTAGAGCCACGGTAGGAGAAAGCCTCGACTGACCTGTCGGTCTGTCCCTCCCCCACCAGGCCACTCCACCTCCAATCCCAGGTATAATCTATAATGAATATGTATGTATGTATTTATGTATAATTGATGTCCAATCTTTGTTTCTTCCTTAGGCCCGTCCTCTTCCAGTCCTCGGCTGATGACTAAGAGCCTGTCTCTGGATCCTGGTGCTCACGGTGCTTGCCTCGGGGCCCATGCCGATGACTCAGACACCCAGACTCCTCGCCTCAGCTCAGACCCCGGATCCCTGACCTCTGGGTCCCTTGGTCTGCACCCATCCACGCCCCTGCTGCACCCAGCTGGACACGGCTGTAACGGAGGAGACAATGAGAGTGGAACTCCTCAAGAAGTGCCCTCCACCGCCCTCAAGAGACGCCCTCCCTTACCTGGGCCTAAACCACAAGGTAATATTTCTGTCTCACCGTATCACCGATAACATCTTCCACTTCACAATGAGTAACCAAAGTAGAACAATAAATAGACAGTACATTGCTCTGTACATGTGCAGTAACACTGTCATTACTGTAGTTTAAATAAATACGTTTTACGAAGATGACCAACACCTTGTATGTTCTGTTATTTCTCCTCAGTCAGTAACATGTTGTATGTTGTGTTATTTCTCCTCAGGCAGTAACATGTTGTATGTTGTGTTATTTCTCCTCAGTCAGTAACATGTTGTATGTTGTGTTATTTCTCCTCAGTCAGTAACATGTTGTATGTTGTGTTATTTCTCCTCAGTCAGTAACATGTTGTATGTTGTGTTATTTCTCCTCAGTCAGTAACATGTTGTATGTTGTGTTATTTCTCCTCAGTCAGTAACATGTTGTATGTTGTGTTATTTCTCCTCAGTCAGTAACATGTTGTATGTTGTGTTATTTCTCCTCAGTCAGTAACATGTTGTATGTTGTGTTATTTCTCCTCAGTCAGTAACATGTTGTATGTTGTGTTATTTCTCCTCAGTCAGTAACATGTTGTATGTTGTGTTATTTCTCCTCAGTCAGTAACATGTTGTATGTTGTGTTATTTCTCCTCAGTCAGTAACATGTTGTATGTTGTGTTATTTCTCCTCAGTCAGTAACATGTTGTATGTTGTGTTATTTCTCCTCAGTCAGTAACATGTTGTATGTTGTGTTATTTCTCCTCAGTCAGTAACATGTTGTATGTTGTGTTATTTCTCCTCAGTCAGTAACATGTTGTATGTTGTGTTATTTCTCCTCAGTCAGTAACATGTTGTATGTTGTGTTATTTCTCCTCAGTCAGTAACATGTTGTATGTTGTGTTATTTCTCCTCAGTCAGTAACATGTTGTATGTTGTGTTATTTCTCCTCAGTCAGTAACATGTTGTATGTTCTGTTATTTCTCCTCAGTCAGTAACATGTTGTATGTTGTGTTATTTCTCCTCAGTCAGTAACATGTTGTATGTTGTGTTATTTCTCCTCAGTCAGTAACATGTTGTGTTATTTCTCCTCGGTCAGTAACATGTTGTATGTTGTGTTATTTCTCCTCAGTCAGTAACATGTTGTATGTTGTGTTATTTCTCCTCAGTCAGTAACATGTTGTATGTTGTGTTATTTCTCCTCAGTCAGTAACATGTTGTATGTTGTGTTATTTCTCCTCAGTCAGTAACATGTTGTATGTTCTGTTATTTCTCCTCAGTCAGTAACATGTTGTATGTTGTGTTATTTCTCCTCGGTCAGTAACATGTTGTATGTTGTGTTATTTCTCCTCAGTCAGTAACATGTTGTATGTTCTGTTATTTCTCCTCAGTCAGTAACATGTTGTATGTTGTGTTATTTCTCCTCAGTCAGTAACATGTTGTATGTTGTGTTATTTCTCCTCAGTCAGTAACATGTTGTATGTTGTGTTATTTCTCCTCAGTCAGTAACATGTTGTGTTATTTCTCCTCAGTCAGTAACATGTTGTATGTTGTGTTATTTCACCTCAGTCAGTAACATGTTGTATGTTGTGTTATTTCTCCTCAGTCAGTAACATGTTGTATGTTGTGTTATTTCTCCTCGGTCAGTAACATGTTGTATGTTGTGTTATTTCTCCTCAGTCAGTAACATGTTGTATGTTGTGTTATTTCTCCTCAGTCAGTAACATGTTGTATGTTGTGTTATTTCTCCTCAGTCAGTAACATGTTGTATGTTGTGTTATTTCTCCTCAGTCAGTAACATGTTGTGTTATTTCTCCTCGGTCAGTAACATGTTGTATGTTGTGTTATTTCTCCTCAGTCAGTAACATGTTGTATGTTGTGTTATTTCTCCTCAGTCAGTAACATGTTGTATGTTGTGTTATTTCTCCTCAGTCAGTAACATGTTGTATGTTGTGTTATTTCTCCTCAGTCAGTAACATGTTGTATGTTGTGTCATTTCTCCTCAGTCAGTAACATGTTGTATGTTGTGTTATTTCTCCTCAGTCAGTAACATGTTGTATGTTGTGTTATTTCTCCTCAGTCAGTAACATGTTGTATGTTGTGTTATTTCTCCTCAGTCAGTAACATGTTGTATGTTGTGTTATTTCTCCTCAGTCAGTAACATGTTGTATGTTGTGTTATTTCTCCTCAGTCAGTAACATGTTGTATGTTGTGTTATTTCTCCTCAGTCAGTAACATGTTGTATGTTGTGTTATTTCTCCTCAGTCAGTAACATGTTGTATGTTGTGTTATTTCTCCTCAGTCAGTAACATGTTGTATGTTGTGTTATTTCTCCTCAGTCAGTAACATGTTGTATGTTGTGTTATTTCTCCTCAGTCAGTAACATGTTGTATGTTGTGTTATTTCTCCTCAGTCAGTAACATGTTGTATGTTGTGTCATTTCTCCTCAGTCAGTAACATGTTGTATGTTGTGTTATTTCTCCTCAGTGCCCCCAAAGCCTCCTCACCTGCAGCAGAGTGCTGGTGCTCCTAGGCCCTGCCCCCGCGCCCCGGACAAGCCCCTCCCACCTCCTCCACCCTGCAGACCTCTTCCTGCAGACCCCAGAGGGGGAGGACCCTGCCGACCGCCGACACTCCCCCGTGCCGAGGGAAGCTCCTCCCCCACCGCCTGTGTGCTCTCCCTCATTGAGAAGTTTGAGAGGTAAGATAGATCGATAGACAGAGAGATAGATAGATATATGAAAGAGAGATAGATATATGATAGATAGATGTAACATTCTACTGTCTTATCTGTGTTCCCTCTACAGGGAGCAGATCATTGTGGTGCCTGATATCATGGGAGGGGGTCTCTTTACCCCCAGGGTCCCGGAGACAGGACCAGTTGGGAGTCCCTTCTCTCCCCCAGTCTCAGAGCTCACTCTGGGCTGTCTCCACGTGGCCTGCCCCCCTGGTTCCTCTCAAGAGCTGGATGACCTACCTCAGGGGCTGGCTGTGTTGGCTGGCATGGTGCTGGGAGAGAAAGCAGCGGAGACAGACAACATGGAGGAGGGTAATGATAAAGAACTAGGAGCGTTGTGCTCTGCCTCTGACAAGCGCCTGTCCATGGAGTCCGGTTATAGCGCCTCAGAGAAACTCACAGACGCCGTGGAGATAAGGGGGCAGGCGGAGTCAGAAAGACAATCAGGGATCCCCTCTGACAACTTGTCCCTCCTCCAGCCGCAAGTGGACGGCAAACTGGCCAATCGAGACTCTGGCATCGACAGCATCAGCTCTCCGTCCCACAGTGAGGAGCTGTGTTTCGCCGGCGACGAGGACCGGGTCATCTTCCCCTGTAGTCCCGCCCTCACGCTGCCACGCCTCTCTAGCTCCTCCTCCTGCAGCTATGCGGAGGGTCCGGGGGGAGAGGGGGCGTCGGCTGAGGGTGGGGGGGATTCGGAGGGGGACAGTGACTTGGAGGAGGGGAGCGGGGATGAGACCATTGAACTCATCAACCCCATGATGGATCTGCAGCCTCTGGCACTGGCCCTGCCTAAAACAGACAGACAGGACTCTACAGAGGTAGGCCTAACTGTTATTTAACACAGACAGACAGGACTCTACAGAGGTAGGCCTAACTGTTATTTAAAACATGTATGTTTGTGTGTGTGTGTGTGTATGTGTGTGTGTGTGTGTGTGTGTTTGTGTGTGGGTGTGTATGTTTGTGTGTGGGTTTTTGTGGGTGTGTGGTGTGTCTCTCCATCTCTCTCTCTCAAGTCAATTCAACGAGGCTTTATTGGGAAAAATGTTTACATTGCCAAAGTAAGTTAAAAAAACAATCAACAAAAAGTGAGAAGACACAAAACAACATAAACCCCCCAAAAAACAATTTGGATTTAACAGTAAATGTCACAAAGGTTCACAAAAACATAAAGACATTTCAAGTGTTATATTATCAGGGTTCTACCAATGTGCAAATAGTAGTAGAACGACTATTAGGGGAAGATAAATAAACAGATAAATACTGTTGGTACTGGTTGCCCTGTTCTCATGGCAACGGGTACACAGCAGTATTTCACCCAAAAGATATGGGAGTTTATCAATGTTTAATTTGTTTTCTAATTATTTGTGGGCCTATGTAATCTGAGGGAAATATGTGTCTCTAATATGGTCATACATTGGGCAGGAGGTTAGGAAGTGCAGCTCAGTTTCCACCTCATTTTGTGGGCAGTGTGCACACAGCCTGTCTTCTCTTGAGAGCCATGTCTGCCTTTGGCGGCCTTTCGCAATAGTAAAGCTATGCTCACTGAGTCTGTACATAGTCAAAGCTTTCCTTAAGTTTGGGTCAGTCACAGTGGTCAGGTATTCTGCCACTGTGTACTCTCTGTTAAGGGCCAAATAGCATTCTAGTTTGCTCTGTTTTTTTTTTTTGTAAATCCTTTCCAATATGTCAAGTAATTATCTAATTGGTTTCTAATAATTTGGTTGGGTTGAAATGTTTTTCTGTCCTGGGTCTCTGTGGGGGTCTCTTTGTGTTTGTGATCAGAGCTCCAGGACCAGCTGGCTACTCTTCTGTAGGTTGGTGAATGGACCCCAGACCTTACAACCGTAGAGGGCAATGGGTTCTATAACTGATTGAAGTAATTTTTGACAGATCCTAATTGGGATGTCGAGTTTTATGTTCCTTTTGATGGCATAGAAGGTCCTTCTTGCCTTGTCTCTCAGAGCTTTCACAGCCTTGTGGATGTTACCTGTGGTGTTTTATGTTTAGGCCGAGGTAGGTGTAATTCTTTGTGTGCTCTTGGACAATGGTGTCTAGATGGAATTTGTATTTGTTGTCTTGGCTACTGGACCTTTTTTGGAACACCATTATTTTTGTCTTTCTGAGATCCATTGTCAGGGCCCAGGTCTGTCAGGGCAAAGGCCTGTCAGGGCCCAGGTCTGTCAGGGCCCAGGTCTGTCAGGGCCCAGGTCTGACAGGGCCCAGGTCTGACAGAATCTGTGTAGAAGATCTAGGTGCTGCTGTAGACCCTCCTTGGTTGGGGACAGAAGCACCAGATGATCAGCAAACAGTAGACATTTGACTTACGATTTTCTCTCTCTCTCTCTCTCTCTCTCTCTCTCTCTCTCTCTCTCTCTCTCTCTCTCTCTCTCTCTCTCTCTCTCTCTGTCTCTCTCTCTGTCTCTCTCTCTCTGTCTGTCTCTCTCTTTCTCTCTCTCTCTCTATCTCTCTCTCTTTATCTCTCTCTCTCTCTCTCTCTCTCTCTCTCTCTCTCTCTCTCTCTCTCTCTCTCTCTCTGTCTCTCTCTCTCTCTCTGTCTCTCTCTCTCTCTGACCAATCCCAGCTCTCGGTGCAGCAGCGTGTGTTCAACATAGCCAATGAGCTCCTCCACACAGAGAAGGCCTACGTGTCTCGTCTGTACCTCCTGGACCAGGTGTTCTGCTCCTCCCTCCTGGAGGAGGTCCGCTCCCGCGCCTCCTTCCCTCTAGACGTGGTCACGGGCATCTTCTCCAACATCTGCTCTATCTACTGTTTCCACCAGCAGTTCCTGCTCCCCGCCCTGGAGAAACGCATGGCGGAGTGGTGAGTTAAACCCTAACCCTGACCCAGGGCCTACCTCTAACCCTAGACTAGCCCTAACCCTGACCCAGGGCCTACCTCTAACCCTAACCCTAACCCTAACCCTAACCCTAACCCTAACCCTGACCCAGGGCCTACCTCTAACCCTAGACTAGCACTGACCCAGGGCCTACCTCTAACCCTAGACTAGCCCTGACCCAGGGCCTACCTCTAACCCTAGACTAACCCTGACCCAGGGCCTACCTCTAACCCTAGACTAACCCTGACCCAGGGCCTACCTCTAACCCTAGACTAACCCTGACCCAGGGCCTACCTCTAACCCTAGACTAACCCTGACCCAGGGCCTACCTCTAACCCTAGACTAACCCTGACCCAGGGCCTACCTCTAACCCTAGACTAACCCTGACCCAGGGCCTACCTCTAACCCTAGACTAACCCTGACCCAGGGCCTACCTCTAACCCTAGACTAACCCTGACCCAGGGCCTACCTCTAACCCTAGACTAACCCTGACCCAGGGCCTACCTCTAACCCTAGACTGACCCTGACCCAGGACCTACCTCTAACCCTAGACTAACCCTGACCCAGGGCCTACCTCTAACCCTAGACTAACCCTGACCCAGGGCCTACCTCTAACCCTAGACTAACCCTGACCCAGGGCCTACCTCTAACCCTAGACTAACCCTGACCCAGGGCCTACCTCTAACCCTAGACTAGCCCTGACCCAGGGCCTACCTCTAACCCTAGACTAACCCTGACCCAGGGCCTACCTCTAACCCTAGACTAACCCTGACCCAGGGTATACCTCTAACCCTAGACTAACCCTGACCCAGGGCCTACCTCTAACCCTAGACTAACCCCGACCCAGGGCCTACCTCTAACCCTAGACTAGCCCTGACCCAGGACCTATCTCTAACCCTAGACTAACCCTGACCCAGGGTCTACCTCTAACCCTAGACTAACCCTGACCCAGGGCCTACCTCTAACCCTAGACTAGCCCTGACCCAGGACCTACCTCTAACCCTAGACTAACCCTAGACTAACCCTGACCCAGGGCCTACCTCTAACCCTAGACTAACCCTGACCCAGGGCCTACCTTTAACCCTAGACTAGCCCTGACCCAGGGCCTACCTCTAACCCTAGACTAGCCCTGACCCAGGGCCTACCTCTAACCCTAGACTAACCCCGACCCAGGGCCTACCTCTAACCCTAGACTAGCCCTGACCCAGGACCTACCTCTAACCCTAGACTAGCCCTGACCCAGGACCTAACTCTAGACTAACCCTGACCCAGGGCCTACCTCTAACCCTAGACTAACCCTGACCCAGGGCCTACCTCTAACCCTAGACTAACCCCGACCCAGGGCCTACCTCTAACCCTAGACTAGCCCTGACCCAGGACCTACCTCTAACCCTAGACTAGCCCTGACCCAGGACCTACCTCTAACCCTAGACTAACCCTGACCCAGGACCTACCTCTAACCCTAGACTAGCCCTGACCCAGAGCCTACCTCTAACCCTAGACTAGCCCTGACCCAGGGCCTACCTCTAACCCTAGACTAGCCCTAGACTAACCCTAGACTAACCCTAGACTAGCCCTGACCCAGGGCCTACCTCTAACCCTAGACTAACCCTGATCCTGACCCAGGGCCTACCTCTAACCCTAGACTAGCCCTGCTCCCCGTCCCGGAGAAACGCATGGCGGAGTGGTGAGATAAAACCCTGACCCTAAGCCTTGCCCTAACCTGGTGAGAGAGACTAGGTTATATATATTCCTGATTGGTTAACCTGGTGAGAGAGACTAGGTTATATATACTTCTGATTGGTTAACCTGGTGAGAGAGACTAGGTTATATATACTCCTGATTGGTTAACCTGGTGAGAGAGACTAGGTTTTATATACTCCTGATTGGTTAACCTGGTGAGAGAGACTAGGTTATATATACTCCTGATTGGTTAACCGGTAAGAGAGACTAGGTTATATATACCCCTGATTGGTTAAGCTGGTGAGAGAGACTAGGTTATATATACCCCTGATTGGTTAACCTGGTGAGAGAGACTAGGTTATATATACCCCTGATTGGTTAACCTGGTGAGAGAGACTAGGTTATATATACCCCTGATTGGTTAAGCTGGTGAGAGAGACTAGGTTATATATACCCCTGATTGGTTAACCTGGTGAGAGAGACTAGGTTATATATACCCCTGATTGGTTAAGCTGGTGAGAGAGACTAGGTTATATACTCCTGATTGGTTAACCGGTAAGAGAGACTAGGTTATATATACTCCTGATTGGTTAACCTGGTGAGAGAGACTAGGTTATATACCCCTGATTGGTTAACCGGTGAGAGAGACTAGGCTATATATACTCCTAATTGGTTAACCGGTAAGAGAGACTAGGTTATATATACTCCTGATTGGTTAATCTGGTGAGAGAGACTAGGCTATATATACTCCTGATTGGTTAACCGGTAAGAGAGACTAGGTTAAATATACTCCTGATTGGTTAACCGGTAAGAGAGACTAGGTTATATATACTCCTGATTGGTTAACCTGGTGAGAGAGACTAGGCTATATATACTCCTGATTGGTTAACCGGTAAGAGAGACTAGGTTATATATACTCCTGATTGGTTAACCTGGTGAGAGAGACTAGGCTATATATACTCCTGATTGGTTAACCGGTAAGAGAGACTAGGTTATATATACTCCTGATTGGTTAATCTGGTGAGAGAGACTAGGCTATATATACTCCTGATTGGTTAACCGGTAAGAGAGACTAGGTTAAATATACTCCTGATTGGTTAACCGGTAAGAGAGACTAGGTTATATATACTCCTGATTGGTTAACCTGGTGAGAGAGACTAGGCTATATATACTCCTGATTGGTTAACCGGTAAGAGAGACTAGGTTATATATACTCCTGATTGGTTAACCGGTAAGAGAGACTAGGTTATATATACTCCTGATTGGTTAACCTGGTGAGAGAGACTAGGCTATATATACTCCTGATTGTTTAACCGGTAAGAGAGACTAGGTTATATATACTCCTGATTGGTTAACAGGATATCCTTATTTATTGTGGATCATACACAAATAACCAACAACTGTGAAAAACCAGAATTGTTATTAAACTGTGTTTTTGTTTCAAACACTTGAGTTTTCAAGGTCTGTGTAGTGACAGTTCAATGTCTGTTTGTTGACCTGAAGAGAATGTTCCCACATTCCAGGAGAGAGAGAGTTCTCACAGTCGTCATTCTCCCAGCAGCTTTCCCCATCTCTGACCATAACCCTGGTCCTGACCTGTCTCTTCCTGCCTCTCTCTCTCTCTCTCGCCCCTCTCTCTCTTGCGTTCTCTCTTTCTCTCCCCCCTCTCTCTCTCCCTCTTTCACTCTCCCCCCTCTCTCTCTCTCTCTCTCTCTCTCTCTCTCTCTCTCTCTCTCTCTCTCTCTTTCACTCTCCCCCGTCTCTCTCTCCCTCTTTCACTACCCCCTCTCTCTCTCCCTCTCTATCTCTTTCACTCCCCCCCTCTCTCTCCCTCTCTCTCTCTTTCACTCTCCCCCCCTCTCTCTCCCTCTCTCCCCCCCACTCTCGCTCTCTCTCCCCTCTCTCTCTCTCTCTCTCTCTCTCGCCCCCAGCTCTCCCAACACACACACACACACACACACACACACACACACACACACACACACACACACACACACACACACACACACACACACACACACACACACACACACACACACACACACACACACACACACACACACACACTAACCCTACCCCTTCCTGACCTCTCCTCTCTCTCCCCTCAGGGATTTGAACCCACGCATCGGGGACATCCTGCAGAAGCTAGCCCCCTTCCTGAAGATGTACGGAGAGTACGTGAAGAACTTTGACCGGGCCATGGAGCTGGTCAACACCTGGATGGAGAGGTCGTCCCAGTTCAAAGCCATCGTCCACCACATTCAGGTAGGGGGCCTGTAAAACTGTCCAGGGTTAACAGGTTATAGGACATTCAGGTAGGGGGCCTGTAAAACTGTCCAGGGTTAACAGGTTATAGGACATTCAGGTAGGGGGCCTGTAAAACTGTCCAGGGTTAAGAGGTTAAAGGACATTCAGGTAGGGGGCCTGTAAAACTGTCCAGGGTTAAGAGGTTATAGGACATTCAGGTAGGGGGCCTGTAAAACTGTCCAGGGTTAACAGGTTATAGGACATTCAGGTAGGGGGCCTGTAAAACTGTCCAGGGTTAACAGGTTATAGGACATTCAGGTAGGGGGCCTGTAAAACTGTCCAGGGTTAAGAGGTTATAGGACATTCAGGTAGGGGGCCTGTAAAACTGTCCAGGGTTAAGAGGTTATAGGACATTCAGGTAGGGGACCTGTAAAACTGTCCAGGGTTAAGAGGTTATAGGACATTCAGGTAGGGGGCCTGTAAAACTGTCCAGGGTTAAGAGGTTATAGGACATTCAGGTAGGGGGCCTGTAAAACTGTCCTGGGTTAACAGGTTATAGGACATTCAGGTAGGGGGCCTGTAAAACTGTCCAGGGTTAACAGGTTATAGGACATTCAGGTAGGGGGCCTGTAAAACTGTCCAGGGTTAACAGGTTATAGGACATTCAGGTAGGGGGCCTGTAAAACTGTCCAGGGTTAAGAGGTTATAGGACATTCAGGTAGGGGGGCTTGTAAAACTGTCCAGAGTTAAGAGGTTATAGGACATCCAGGTAGAGGGCCTGTAAAAACTGTCCAGGGTTAAGAGGTTAAAGTACATTCAGGTAGAGGGCCTGTAAAACTGTCCAGGGTTAAGGGGTTAACTTCATGTTAATCCAGCCACCATGTCAGATTTCAAAAAGGCTTTACGGCGAAATCAAACCATGCGATTATCTGAAGACAGCACCCCATCAAACAAACACATGACAATCATATTTCAACCCGCCAGGCGCGACACAAAACTCAGAAATAACGATATAATTCATGCCTTACCTTTGAAGAGCTTCTTCTGTATGCACTCCAATATGTCCCATAAACATCACAAGTGGTCCTTTTGTTCGATTAATTCCGTCGTTCTATCTCCAAAATGTCCATTTATTTGGCGCGTTTGATTCAGAAAAACACCGGTTCCAGCTCGCCCAACATGACTACAAAATATCTAATAAGTTACCTATAAACTTTGTCCAAACGTTTCAAACAACTTTCCAAATCCAACTTTAGATATTTTAAAATGTAAATAATCGATAAAATTTAAGACGGGATACACTGTGTTCAATTGCGGCTAAAATGAAAGTGGAGCGAGCTTCAGGTTGTGCGCCCCAAACAAGAGTACACCAGGCTGGACCCTCGTTCTGAATAGCCGTACTTCTTCATTTCTCTAAAGAAAAACATCAACCAATTTCTAAAGACTGTTGACATCTAGTGGAAGCAATAGGAACTGCAACCAAGTGCCACAGAAATCTAGGTTCCCATAGAAAACAAATAGAAAACACAGAACTCAACAACAACAAAAAATCCTGGATGGTTTGTCCTCGGGTTTTCGCCTGCCAAATAAGTTCTGTTATACTCACAGACATTATTTTAACAGTTGTAGAAACTGTAGAGTGTTATCTATCCAAATCAATTATATGCATATCCTAGCTTCTGGGCCTGAGTAGCAGGCATTTTACTTTGGGCATGCTTTTCATCCGGACGTGAAAATGCTGCCCCCTATCCCAAACAGGTTTTAAGTAGCCTGGTGGTTAGAGTGTTGGAACAGTAACCGAAAGGTTGCTGGATCGAATCCCTGAGCTGACAAGGTAAAGATCTGTTTTTCTGCCCCTAAGCAAGGCATTAACCCACTGTTTCCAGGGCGCCGATGATGTGGATGTCGATTTAGGCAGCCACCCGAACCTTTCTTATTCAGAGGGGTTGGGTTAAATGCGGAAGACACATTTCAGTTGAATCCATTCAGTTGTACAACTAACTAGGTATCCCCCTTTCCTTTAAAGGACATCCAGGTTCTATGGATAACCCTGGTCCTAACCCTGGCCCTAAACCAAGTCCTAAACCCGGGTATAGCAGCTCTTTCACACTCTCAGCTTCCATCAATAAAGAGTCCCAGCTGGCTGTGTGTCTGTCCTGGCTGTGTGTCTGTCCTAGCTGTGTGTAAAATCAAATCAAATCAAATTGTATTTGTCACATGCGCCGAATACAACAGGTGTAGACCTTACAGTGAAATGCTTACTTACTTAACCAACAATACAGTTTTAAGAATAAATACCCCCCCCCCCCCAAAAATAATAAAATAAATCAAAGTAACAAATAATTAAAGAGAGCCAGTAAAATAACAGTAGCGAGGCTCTATACAGGGGGTGCCGGTCAATGTGAGGGGGCACCGGTTAGTTGAGGTAGTATGTACATGTAGGTAGAGTTATTAAAGTGACTGTGCATAGATAATAAACAGAGAGTAGCAGCAGCAGCGTTAAAGAGGGTGTGGGGGGGGGGGGGGGGGGGGTCAATGCAAATAGTCTGGGTAGCCATTTGATTAGCTGTTCAGGAGTCTTATGGCTTGGGGGGTAGAAGCTGTTTAGAAGCCTTTTGGACCTCGACTTGGCGCTCCGGTACCGCTTGCCGTGCGGTAGCAGAGAGAACAGTCTATGACTAAGGTGGCTGGAGTCTTTGACAATTTTTAAGTCCTTCCTCTGACACCGCCTGGTATAGAGGTCCTGGATGGCAGGAAGCTTGGCCCCAGTGCCTTGCGGTCGGAGGCCGAGTAGTTGCCATACAAGGCAGTGATGCAACCAGTCAGGATGCTCTCGATGGTGCAGCTGTAGAACCTTTTGAGGATCTGAGGACCCATGCCAAATCTTGTCAGTCACATGAGTGGGAATAGGTTTTGTCGTGCCCTCTTCACGACTGTCTTTGGTGTGCTTGGACCATGTTAGTTTGTTGGTGACCATGTCCTGGCTGTGTGTCTGTTCTGGAACAAGCAAAGCTAGACATGTTCTCTCTCTTTCTTTCCCGTAACACCTCCTACTCTTTTCTGTACAAACTCAAAACCTAATGTCCTTCAGTATAGTGTTGGACTAAAACCTAATGTCCTTGACTATAGTGTTGACTAAAACCTAATGTCCTTGACTATAGTGTTGACTAAAACCTAATGTCCTTGACTATTGTGTTGACTAAAACCTAATGTCCTTCTGTATAGTGTTGACTAAAACCTAATGTCCTTCAGTATAGTGTTGACTAAAACCTAATGTCCTTCGGTATAGTGTTGACTAAAACCTAATGTCCTTGACTATAGTGTTGACTAAAACCTAATGTCCTTCGGTATAGTGTTGACTAAAACCTAATGTCCTTCAGTATAGTGTTGACTAAAACCTAATGTCCTTCTGTATAGTGTTGACTAAAACCTAATGTCCTTGACTATAGTGTTGACTAAAACCTAATGTCCTTCTGTATAGTGTTGACTAAAACCTAATGTCCTTCAGTATAGTGTTGACTAAAACCTAATGTCCTTCAGTATAGTGTTGACTAAAACCTAATGTGCTTCAGTATAGTGTTGACTAAAACCTAATGTCCTTGACTATAGTGTTGACTAAAACCTAATGTCCTTCTGTATAGTGTTGACTAAAACCTAATGTCCTTGACTATTGTGTTGACTAAAACCTAATGTCCTTCAGTATAGTGTTGACTAAAACCTAATGTCCTTCAGTATAGTGTTGACTAAAACCTAATGTCCTTGACTATAGTGTTGACTAAAACCTAATGTCCTTCAGTATAGTGTTGACTAAAACCTAATGTCCTTCTGTATAGTGTTGACTAAAACCTAATGTCCTTGACTATAGTGTTGACTAAAACCTAATGCCCTTCAGTATAGTGTTGACTAAAACCTAATGTCCTTGACTATAGTGTTGACTAAAACCTAATGTCCTTCAGCATAGTGTTGACTAAAACCTAATGTCCTTCAGCATAGTGTTGACTAAAACCTAATGTCCTTGACTATTGTGTTGACTAAAACCTAATGTCCTTCTGTATAGTGTTGACTAAAACCTAATGTCCTTGACTATAGTGTTGACTAAAACCTAATGCCCTTCAGTATAGTGTTGACTAAAACCTAATGTCCTTGACTATAGTGTTGACTAAAACCTAATGTCCTTCAGTATAGTGTTGACTAAAACCTAATGTCCTTCAGTATAGTGTTGACTAAAACCTAATGTCCTTGACTATAGTGTTGACTAAAACCTAATGTCCTTGACTATTGTGTTGACTAAAACCTAATGTCCTTCAGTATAGTGTTGACTAAAACCTAATGTCCTTGACTATAGTGTTGACTAAAACCTAATGTCCTTGACTATAGTGTTGACTAAAACCTAATGTCCTTGACTATAGTGTTGACTAAAACCTAATGTCCTTGACTATAGTGTTGACTAAAACCTAATGTCCTTCTGTATAGTGTTGACTAAAACCTAATGTCCTTCAGTATAGTGTTGACTAAAACCTAATGTCCTTCAGTATAGTGTTGACTAAAACCTAATGTCCTTCTGTATAGTGTTGACTAAAACCTAATGTCCTTCTGTATAGTGTTGACTAAAACCTAATGTCCTTCAGTATAGTGTTGACTAAAACCTAATGTCCTTGACTATAGTGTTGACTAAAACCTAATGTCCTTCAGCATAGTGTTGACTAAAACCTAATGTCCTTCAGTATAGTGTTGACTAAAACCTAATGTCCTTGACTATAGTGTTGACTAAAACCTAATGTCCTTCAGCATAGTGTTGACTAAAACCTAATGTCCTTCAGTATAGTGTTGACTAAAACCTAATGTCCTTCAGTATAGTGTTGACTAAAACCTAATGTCCTTCAGTATAGTGTTGACTAAAACCTAATGTCCTTGACTATAGTGTTGACTAAAACCTAATGTCCTTGACTATAGTGTTGACTAAAACCTAATGTCCTTGACTATAGTGTTGACTAAAACCTAATGTCCTTCTGTATAGTGTTGACTAAAACCTAATGTCCTTCAGCATAGTGTTGACTAAAACCTAATGTCCTTCAGTATAGTGTTGACTAAAACCTAATGTCCTTGACTATAGTGTTGACTAAAACCTAATGTCCTTCTGTATAGTGTTGACTAAAACCTAATGTCCTTCAGCATAGTGTTGACTAAAACCTAATGTCCTTCAGTATAGTGTTGACTAAAACCTAATGTCCTTGACTATAGTGTTGACTAAAACCTAATGTCCTTGACTATAGTGTTGACTAAAACCTAATGTCCTTCGGTATAGTGTTGACTAAAACCTAATGTCCTTCAGTATAGTGTTGACTAAAACCTAATGTCCTTCTGTATAGTGTTGACTAAAACCTAATGTCCTTGACTATAGTGTTGACTAAAACCTAATGTCCTTCAGTATAGTGTTGACTAAAACCTAATGTCCTTGACTATAGTGTTGACTAAAACCTAATGTCCTTGACTATAGTGTTGACTAAAACCTAATGTCCTTCTGTATAGTGTTGACTAAAACCTAATGTCCTTCAGCATAGTGTTGACTAAAACCTAATGTCCTTCAGTATAGTGTTGACTAAAACCTAATGTCCTTGACTATAGTGTTGACTAAAACCTAATGTCCTTCTGTATAGTGTTGACTAAAACCTAATGTCCTTCAGCATAGTGTTGACTAAAACCTAATGTCCTTCAGTATAGTGTTGACTAAAACCTAATGTCCTTGACTATAGTGTTGACTAAAACCTAATGTCCTTGACTATAGTGTTGACTAAAACCTAATGTCCTTCGGTATAGTGTTGACTAAAACCTAATGTCCTTCAGTATAGTGTTGACTAAAACCTAATGTCCTTCTGTATAGTGTTGACTAAAACCTAATGTCCTTGACTATAGTGTTGACTAAAACCTAATGTCCTTGACTATAGTGTTGACTAAAACCTAATGTCCTTCAGTATAGTGTTGACTAAAACCTAATGTCCTTGACTATAGTGTTGACTAAAACCTAATGTCCTTCGGTATAGTGTTGACTAAAACCTAATGTCCTTCAGTATAGTGTTGACTAAAACCTAATGTCCTTCTGTATAGTGTTGACTAAAACCTAATGTCCTTCAGTATAGTGTTGACTAAAACCTAATGTCCTTGACTATAGTGTTGACTAAAACCTAATGTCCTTCAGTATAGTGTTGACTAAAACCTAATGTCCTTGACTATAGTGTTGACTAAAACCTAATGTCCTTGACTATAGTGTTGACTAAAACCTAATGTCCTTGACTATAGTGTTGACTAAAACCTAATGTCCTTCTGTATAGTGTTGACTAAAACCTAATGTCCTTCAGTATAGTGTTGACTAAAACCTAATGTTCTTGACTATAGTGTTGACTAAAACCTAATGTCCTTCTGTATAGTGTCCTGTATGTGTCCAGATAAGTGTTGCAGTATTGGGCTGTATTAAGGGAATTGAGCAGATGTGCTGTGTCATGAAACATGGTTAAAATATGTTTATGCTGATGTCAATGGACATGGGGCTCCCGAGTGGAGCGGTCTAAGGCACTGCATCTCCGTGCTCGAGTCGCCACCGCAGACACCCTGGTTGAATCCAGGCATGTATCACAACAGGCCGTGATTGGTAGTCCCATAGGGCGGCGCACAATTGGCCCAGCGTCGTCCGGGTTTGGCCCGGGGTAGGCCGTGATTGGTAGTCCCATAGGGCGGCGCACAATTCGCCCAGCGTCGTCCGGGTTTGGCCTGTGTAGGCCGTCATTATAAAAACGGACTTGCCTAGTTAAATTAAAATAAAATAAAATGGGATATGTTTCTATCCCTGGCAGTGATAATACCATGAGCAGATCTATAGGGTAATGTGGAGACGTGCTCTTTGTGTCCTTTCCAGGGGGATGTTGGGTAATATTCAATACCACACACTCTGGATCTGGCTGCCTGGCTCTCCTGGTGTGAATAGGATGTTCTTACACACGTGTGATGAAGCAGAATGCACACGTCTACTGTCAGGATTGAACCCCCTAGTGAGAGTGAGCATTCATTGTAGTGTGTAAGGAATATCAATATCAGTCTTTCTGAATTGATTCAATTATACATGAGGTTCTATAATATTTTCCCTGATATGACTGGTAACCAGGTGGTTGGAGCCAGTCAGGTTAATATGACTGGTAACTAGGTGGTTGGAGACAGTCAGGTTAATATGACTGGTAACTAGGTGGTTGGAGCCAGTCAGGTTAATATGACTGGTAACTAGGTGGTTGGAGCCAGTCAGGTTAATATGACTGGTAACTAGGTGGTTGGAGCCATTCAGGTTAATATGACTGGTAACTAGGTGGTTGGAGCCAGTCAGGTTAATATGACTGGTAACTAGGTGGTTGGAGCCAGTCAGGTTAATATGACTGGTAACTAGGTGGTTGGAGCCAGTCAGGTTAATATGACTGGTAACTAGGTGGTTGGAGCCAGTCAGGTTAATATGACTGGTAACTAGGTGGTTGGAGCCATTCAGGTTAATATGACTGGTAACTAGGTGGTTGGAGCCAGTCAGGTTAATATGACTGGTAACTAGGTGGTTGGAGCCAGTCAGGTTAATATGACTGGTAACTAGGTGGTTGGAGCCATTCAGGTTAATATGACTGGTAACTAGGTGGTTGGAGCCAGTCAGGTTAATATGACTGGTAACTAGGTGGTTGGACTGGGAGCCAGTCAGGTTAATATGACTGGTAACTAGGTGGTTGGAGCCAGTCAGGTTAATATGACTGGTAACTAGGTGGTGGGACTGGGAGCCAGTCAGGTTAATATGACTGGTAACTAGGTGGTGGGACTGGGAGCCAGTCAGGTTAATATGACTGGTAACTAGGTGGTTGGAGCCAGTCAGGTTAATATGACTGGTAACTAGGTGGTGGGACTGGGAGCCAGTCAGGTTAATATGACTGGTAACTAGGTGGTTGGAGCCAGTCAGGTTAATATGACTGGTAACTAGGTGGTTGGAGCCAGTCAGGTTAATATGACTGGTAACTAGGTGGTTGGAGCCATTCAGGTTAATATGACTGGTAACTAGGTGGTTGGAGCCAGTCAGGTTAATATGACTGGTAACTAGGTGGTTGGAGACAGTCAGGTTAATATGACTGGTAACTAGGTGGTTGGAGCCAGTCAGGTTAATATGACTGGTAACTAGGTGGTTGGAGCCAGTCAGGTTAATATGACTGGTAACTAGGTGGTTGGAGACAGTCAGGTTAATATGACTGGTAACTAGGTGGTTGGAGCCAGTCAGGTTAATTTGACTGGTAACTAGGTGGTTGGACTGGGAGCCAGTCAGGTTAATATGACTGGTAACTAGGTGGTTGGAGCCAGTCAGGTTAATATGACTGGTAACTAGGTGGTGGGACTGGGAGCCAGTCAGGTTAATATGACTGGTAACTAGGTGGTGGGACTGGGAGCCAGTCAGGTTAATATGACTGGTAACTAGGTGGTTGGAGCCAGTCAGGTTAATATGACTGGTAACTAGGTGGTGGGACTGGGAGCCAGTCAGGTTAATATGACTGGTAACTAGGTGGTTGGAGCCAGTCAGGTTAATATGACTGGTAACTAGGTGGTGGGAGCCAGTCAGGTTAATATGACTGGTAACTAGGTGGTTGGAGCCAGTCAGGTTAATATGACTGGTAACTAGGTGGTTGGAGCCAGTCAGGTTAATATGACTGGTAACTAGGTGGTTGGAGCCATTCAGGTTAATATGACTGGTAACTAGGTGGTTGGAGCCATTCAGGTTAATATGACTGGTAACTAGGTGGTTGGAGCCAGTCAGGTTAATATGACTGGTAACTAGGTGGTTGGAGCCATTCAGGTTAATATGACTGGTAACTAGGTGGTTGGAGACAGTCAGGTTAATATGACTGGTAACTAGGTGGTTGGAGCCAGTCAGGTTAATATGACTGGTAACTAGGTGGTTGGAGCCAGTCAGGTTAATATGACTGGTAACTAGGTGGTGGGACTGAGAGCCAGTCAGGTTAATTTGACTGGTAACTAGGTGGTTGGAGCCAGTCAGGTTAATTTGACTGGTAACTAGGTGGTTGGAGCCAGTCAGGTTAATATGACTGGTAACTAGGTGGTTGGAGCCAGTCAGGTTAATATGACTGGTAACTAGGTGGTTGGAGCCAGTCAGGTTAATATGACTGGTAACTAGGTGGTGGAACTGGGAGCCAGTCAGGTTAATATGACTGGTAACTAGGTGGTTGGAGACAGTCAGGTTAATATGACTGGTAACTAGGTGGTTGGAGCCAGTCAGGTTAATATGACTGGTAACTAGGTGGTTGGAGACAGTCAGGTTAATATGACTGGTAACTAGGTGGTTGGAGCCAGTCAGGTTAATATGACTGGTAACTAGGTGGTTGGAGCCAGTCAGGTTAATATGACTGGTAACTAGGTGGTTGGAGCCAGTCAGGTTAATATGACTGGTAACTAGGTGGTTGGAGCCAGTCAGGTTAATATGACTGGTAACCAGGTGGTTGGAGACAGTCAGGTTAATATGACTGGTAACTAGGTGGTTGGAGCCAGTCAGGTTAATATGACTGGTAACTAGGTAGTTGGAGACAGTCAGGTTAATATGACTGGTAACTAGGTGGTTGGAGCCAGTCAGGTTAATATGACTGGTAACTAGGTGGTTGGAGCCAGTCAGGTTAATATGACTGGTAACTAGGTGGTGGAACTGGGAGCCAGTCAGGTTAATATGACTGGTAACTAGGTGGTGGAACTGGGAGCCAGTAAGGTTAATATGACTGGTAACTAGGTGGTTGGAGCCAGTCAGGTTAATATGACTGGTAACTAGGTGGTGGGAGCCAGTCAGGTTAATATGACTGGTAACTAGGTGGTTGGAGCCAGTCAGGTTAATATGACTGGTAACTAGGTGGTTGGAGCCAGTCAGGTTAATATGACTGGTAACTAGGTGGTGGGACTGAGAGCCAGTCAGGTTAATATGACTGGTAACTAGGTGGTTGGAGCCAGTCAGGTTAATATGACCGGTAACTAGGTGGTTGGAGCCAGTAAGGTTAATATGACTGGTAACTAGGTGGTGGGACTGAGAGCCAGTCAGGTTAATATGACTGGTAACTAGGTGGTTGGAGCCAGTCAGGTTAATATGACTGGTAACTAGGTGGTTGGAGCCAGTCAGGTTAATATGACTGGTAACTAGGTGGTGGGACTGGGAGCCAGTCAGGTTAATATGACTGGTAACTAGGTGGTTGGAGCCAGTCAGGTTAATATGACTGGTAACTAGGTGGTTGGAGCCAGTCAGGTTAATATGACTGGTAACCAGGTGGTTGGAGACAGTCAGGTTAATATGACTGGTAACCAGGTGGTTGGAGCCAGTCAGGTTAATATGACTGGTAACTAGGTGGTTGGAGCCAGTCAGGTTAATATGACTGGTAACTAGGTGGTTGGAGCCAGTCAGGTTAATATGACTGGTAACTAGGTGGTTGGAGCCAGTCAGGTTAATATGACTGGTAACTAGGTGGTTGGAGACAGTCAGGTTAATATGACTGGTAACTAGGTGGTTGGAGCCAGTCAGGTTAATATGACTGGTAACTAGGTGGTTGGAGCCAGTCAGGTTAATATGACTGGTAACCAGGTGGTTGGAGACAGTCAGGTTAATATGACTGGTAACTAGGTGGTTGGAGCCAGTCAGGTTAATATGACTGGTAACTAGGTGGTTGGAGACAGTCAGGTTAATATGACTGGTAACTAGGTGGTTGGAGCCAGTCAGGTTAATATGACTGGTAACTAGGTGGTGGGACTGAGAGCCAGTCAGGTTAATATGACTGGTAACTAGGTGGTTGGAGCCAGTCAGGTTAATATGACTGGTAACTAGGTGGTTGGAGCCAGTCAGGTTAATATGACTGGTAACTAGGTGGTGGGACTGGGAGCCAGTCAGGTTAATATGACTGGTAACTAGGTGGTGGGAGCCAGTCAGGTTAATATGACTGGTAACTAGGTGGTTGGAGCCAGTCAGGTTAATATGACTGGTAACTAGGTGGTGGGAGCCAGTCAGGTTAATATGACTGGTAACTAGGTGGTTGGAGCCAGTCAGGTTAATATGACTGGTAACTAGGTGGTGGAACTGGGAGCCAGTCAGGTTAATATGACTGGTAACTAGGTGGTGGGACTGAGAGCCAGTCAGGTTAATATGACTGGTAACTAGGTGGTTGGAGCCAGTCAGGTTAATATGACTGGTAGCTAGGTGGTGGGACTGTGAGCCAGTCAGGTTACTATGACTGGTAACTAGGTGGTGGGAGCCAGTCAGGTTAATATGACTGGTAACTAGGTGGTTGGAGCCAGTCAGGTTAATATGACTGGTAACTAGGTGGTGGGACTGTGAGCCAGTCAGGTTAATATGACTGGTAACTAGGTGGTGGGAGCCAGTCAGGTTAATATGACTGGTAACTAGGTGGTTGGAGCCAGTCAGGTTAATATGACTGGTAACTAGGTGGTGGAACTGGGAGCCAGTCAGGTTAATATGACTGGTAACTAGGTGGTTGGAGCCAGTCAGGTTAATATGACTGGTAACTAGGTGGTTGGAGCCAGTCAGGTTAATATGACTGGTAACTAGGTGGTTGGAGCCAGTCAGGTTAATATGACTGGTAACTAGGTGGTTGGAGCCAGTCAGGTTAATATGACTGGTAACTAGGTGGTTGGAGCCAGTCAGGTTAATATGACTGGTAACTAGGTGGTGGGAGCCAGTCAGGTTAATATGACTGGTAACTAGGTGGTTGGAGCCAGTCAGGTTAATATGACTGGTAACTAGGTGGTGGGACTGGGAGCCAGTCAGGTTAATATGACTGGTAACTAGGTGGTGGGACTGAGAGCCAGTCAGGTTAATATGACTGGTAACTAGGTGGTTGGAGCCATTCAGGTTAATATGACTGGTAACTAGGTGGTTGGAGCCAGTAAGGTTAATATGACTGGTAACTAGGTGGTTGGAGCCAGTCAGGTTAATTTGACTGGTAGCTAGGTGGTGGGACTGGGAGCCAGTCAGGTTAATATGACTGGTAACTAGGTGGTTGGAGCCAGTCAGGTTAATATGACTGGTAACTAGGTGGTTGGAGCCAGTCAGGTTAATTTGACTGGTAGCTAGGTGGTGGGACTGGGAGCCAGTCATGTTGTTGGAAAAGAGCAGCCAGTAGAATACTAATGACCTAGCAGACAGAGGATCTCTCCTACTTCAAACACTCTGCTCAGAGCTTACTCTTACTGAATACTAACATGTTTACAGACCTGATCAATCTGATTTGAACCACCAGCAGCCTTGTACTATACCCTGCTGTCTGTCGGAGCTTGTGGCTCCCATAGATATATAAGATGATTTATTGACTATGGTGACTCCTCTGTAGCTGATATACAGTCTATGGTGGCTCCTCTGTAGCTGATATATAGTCTACGGTGACTCCTCTGTATATAGTCTATGGTGACTCCTCTGTAGCTGATATATAGTCTATGGTGACTCCTTTGCAGCTAATATATAGTCTATGGTGACTCCTCTGTAGCTGATATATAGTCTATGGTGACTCCTCTGTAGCTGATATATAGTCTATGGTGACTCCTTTGTAGCTGATATATAGTCTATGGTGACGCTTCTGTAGCTGATATATAGTCTATGGTGACTCCTCTATAGCTGCTATATATTCTATGGTGGCTCCTCTGTAGCTGATATATAGTCTATGGTGACTCCTCTGTAGCTGATATATAGTCTATGGTGACTCCTTTGCAGCTGATATATAGTCTATGGTGACTCCTCTGTAGCTGATATATAGTCTACGGTGACTCCTCTGTAGCTGGTATATAGTCTACGGTGACTCCTCTGTAGCTGGTATATAGTCTATTAGGGACTCCTCTGTAGCTGATATATAGTCTACGGTGACTCCTCTGTAGCTGGTATATAGTCTATTAGGGACTCCTCTGTAGTTGATATATAGTCTATGGTGACTCCTCTGTAGCTGATATATAGTCTATGGTGACTCCTCTGTAGCTGATATATAGTCTATGGTGACTCCTCTGTAGCTGATATATTGACTATGGTGACTCCTCTGTAGCTGGTATATAGTCTATGGTGGCTCCTCTGTAGCTGATGTATAGTCTATGGTGGCATAATGACAAAGCAAAAACAGGTTATAATTGTTTTTTACAAGAAAGGAAATAAATAATAATACCTGAAATAATACATAAGTATTCAGACCCTTTACTCAGTACTTTGTTAATTAAGACCTTTGGCAGCGATTACAGTCTCGAGTCTTCATGGGTATGAAGCTACAAGCTTGTCACACCTGTATTTGGGGAGTTTCTCCAATTCTTCTCTGCAGATCCTCTCAAGCTCTGTCAAGTTGGATGGGGAGTGTCGCTGAACAGCTATTTTCAGGTCTCTCCAGAGACGTTAGATCGGGTTCAAGTCCGGGCTCTGGCTGGGCCACTCAAGGATATTCAGAGACTTGTCCCAAAGCCAATCCTGTGTTGTCTTGGCTGTGTGCTTAGGGTCGTTGTCCTGTTGGAAGGTGAACCTTTGTCCCAGTCTGAGGTCCTGAACACTCTGGAGCAGGTTTTCATCAAGGATCTCTCCGTACTTTGCTCAGTTCATCTTTCCCTTGATCCTGACTAGTCTCCCTGTCCCTGAAAAACATCCCCACAGCATGATGCTGCCACCACCATGCTTCACCGTAAGGATGGTGACAGGTTTCCTCCAGATGTGACGCTTGGAATTCAGGCCAAAGAGTTCAATCTTGGTTTCATCAGACCAGAGAATCTTCTTTCTCATGCCTTTTGGCAAACGAGCTGTCGTGTGCCTTTTACTGAGGAGTGACTTCCGTCTCGCCGTTACCATAAAGGTCTGATTGGTGGAGTGCTGCAGAGATGGTTGTCCTTCTGGAAGTTTCTCCCATCTCCACAGAGGAACTCTGGAGCTCTGTCAGAGTGACCATCGGGTTCTTGGTCACCTCCCTGACCAAGGCCCTTCTCCCCCGATTGCTCAGTTTGGCCAGTCGGCCAGCTCTAGGAAGAGTATTGGTGGTTCCAAACTTCTTCCATTTAAGAATGATGGAGGACACTGTGTTTACGGGGACCTTCAATGCTGAATTTTTTTTGGGTATCCTTCCCCAGATCTGTGCCTCAACACAATCCTGTCTCGGAGCTCTATAGACAATTCCTTTCAACCCTCATGGCTTGTTTTTTTGCTCTGATATCCACTGTCAATGCCTTCTCCCTTTCTTAATTGAGTCCATTTTAGAATGAGGATGTAACGTAACAAAATGTGGAAAAAATCAAGGGGTCTGAATACTTTCTGGGGCCATATAAAATCACAGGCTGCCAGTTGAGGAACCCCTGGCGTAGATGAAGAGGAGTACACAGGTTAAAGAAGGATTTTGTTGTGCCTTGAGACAATTGAGACATTGATTGTGTGCCATACAGAGGGTGAATGGGCAAGACAAAATAGTAAAATGCCTTTGAACAGCTTATTGGTAGTTAGGTGCCAGACGCACCGGTTTGTGTTAAGAACTGCAACGCTGCTGGGTTTTCCACGCTCAACAGCTTCCTGTGTGGTGTGTGCGTCTCTGTGTGTGTGTGTGTGTGTCTCTGTGTGTCCTCAGAGAGAGGAGCGCTGTGGTAACCTGACCCTACAGCACCACATGTTGGAGCCGGTTCAGAGGATCCCTCGCTACGAGCTGCTGCTGAAAGACTACCTGCACCGTCTCCCTGGCGACCATGACGACTTTAAGGACGCACAGAGTGAGTGTTTGAACCCATCCCGGCCCTGCGTCATGCACTGCTATACACACACACACACCCTTCACACCGCTATACTCACACACACACACACACGCCCTTCACATTGTGTCTCATTTCAGTGTTGTTTGTGCAGTTTGTTCTGCTGCAGACTGTTAGAAGGACAGCTCTGGATGCAACTCCATTGAGGGCTTTGACTAGTAGTCAACTGGGTGGGACCTGAGTTAATGAAGAATCACAAAATTCCATCCAGGTCAGGAGAAAGGGTCAGCCAATGAATTAAACTACTCTTTAAACATTCCATAACTCCAGGGGGCAGTAAATCACCAACCTTGTCTTTATACCTGTTCAGACAACACCCTCCAGGGGGCAGTAAATCACCAACCTTGTCTTTATACCTGTTCAGACAACACCCTCCAGAGGGCGGTATGCACCCTTTCTTGTCTTTATACCTGTTCAGACAACACCCTCTAGGGGGCAGTAAATCACCAACCTTGTCTTTAAACCTGTTCAGACAACATCCTCCAGGGGGCAGTAAATCACCAACCTTGTCTTTATACCTTTTCAGACAACACCCTCCAGGGGGCAGTAAATCACCAACCTTGTCTTTATACCTTTTCAGACAACACCCTCCAGGGGGCAGTAAATCACCAACCTTGTCTTTATACCTTTTCAGACAACACCCTCCAGGGGGCAGTAAATCACCAACCTTGTCTTTATACCTTTTCAGACAACACCCTCCAGGGGGCAGTAAATCACCAACCTTGTCTTTATAACTGTTCAGACATCACCCTCCAGGGGGCAGTAAAATACCAACCATGTCTTTATACCTGTTCAGACTACACCCTCCAGGGGGCAGTATGCACCATTTCAGTTTGTTTACCAACTCATAGCAGTAGTAGAAGAAGAAATGGAACTACTTTAACATAGAGAAAGTCCATCAATATGTCCCCCTGCATCACAACACCATATCAACGGTGTGATGACCTAATGCGTTGAATTTTGGAGATCATTACAGCCAAAATGACGTTATTTTCATCACCGCTATGCAAACAAAGCTGATTTCCAAGACAATTTCACTGTTTAAATTAGCTTTGTTTAGCTAATAAGATTAAAACATTACTTCAAACCACAGCACTTTTGAGTACCTTGCAATATATAACTTTTTGGGAAACCCAACTGAATTCACATAGAAATGTGAGTTATAGATCTGTCATTCTCATTGAAAGCATGTCTAAGAAGTGGTAGATATGTTCTATGTGGGCTATTTCTATGCTTCCCGTTCTTTAAGTTTCTGTTTTGCGTCTTTTACTTTTGGTTTTGTACACCAGCTTCAAACAGATGTAAATACAAAATGTACGGTTATTTAAAATATATTTTCAAGCCGTTTAGATTGTACAATGATTCTCTACACTATGAATTGCTTGTTTAGTCACATAAACAAAAATTATTAGAATTTTTAGCAACCAGGAAATGACAGAGCCATTTCTGCATATTGCACCTTTAACATTTCAACAACATGAAATCCACGTTTTAAAAGGTTGCTACGTTTCGGAAATAGCAAAGAAGACGTGTCATCTGCTTAACACGTTTAAAGTTACTTACCTTACAGATCAGAAAGTCAGCTAATTTACACTCCATTCGTCTGCAAATCCATTTGATATACACTGGCTAGTCAGGCTGTCATGTTTTTATTTTGAGCGTCTGACTTGCCTAGTTAAATAAAGGTTAAATAAAAAATAAAAATACATCCCTCTTGTCTTGTCTACAATGAAATAATATTATTTCAGTAGTTCTGTTATGATTTTTTTTTTTTTTTTTTTATCTATCTCCCATAGCTCATTAGCACCCCCTTTTGGTTGAATATATATATACGTATTGTAGGTCCTAGGATACAATAATGAACCATGTTGAACTAACAAATACCATCAAGGGATATGTTACAATTTACAACAATGAGCTCCTTGTGAAACAGCTGTGAAAACCAACCTGGCAATATTTAAGATTTTTGTGGTCTGGGTGTGTCATTCATTTATTTTCACACATTTTTTTGTACACTCACATGGCAATCATAGACTGAAATACTGCATTCTAGTGTGTGGAATAGAGAGGAGAGGTGGATGCTGTGTGGGTGGGAGGTTCTGCCTGTCACTTGTTCTCAACAGGCAGCTAGTCTCGGAAGGGGGACTCGAAGAGGGAGACGGCCAAGTCCAGACACTGCTGCTCTCTTTGTTCTGAGTGTTGGCAGTGCTCGTGTTTTTAGTTAATCTGTTTATCTCACATATGATGTGCCCAGTATGATGAAGCAAGAAAACGTTCTTATCAGATAATGACAACATGAAAATAACAGTAGCTGTAGATGATGTAATGAAAAGTTGGAGGATGGTTGGTAATGCAGGACAACAGGTGGATCCACGTCTGGGTGTTGGGCAGAACCTCCTAGGTCCTGGAGAACAGGTAATAGAGGACAACAGGTGGATCCACGTCTGGGTGTTGGGCAGAACCTCCTAGGTCCTGGAGAACAGGTAATGGAGGACAACAGGTGGATCCACGTCTGGGTGTTGGGCAGAACCTCCTAGGTCCTGGAGAACAGGTAATGGAGGACAACAGGTGGATCCACGTCTGGGTGTTGGGCAGAACCTCCTAGGTCCTGGAGAACAGGTAATGGAGGACAACAGGTGGATCCACGTCTGGGTGTTGGGCAGAACCTCCTAGGTCCTGGAGTTTTCACCTCTTACCCTATGATGTCCGGAGCTTGTTGGTTTTCTGTTTTACCTGATAATTAATTCCACACACCTGGTGTCACTGGTCTAATTAGAGTGGAACACTGAAACAAAAAGAAGTGGAACTGAATTCGAGGTCCAGAGTTGAGTTTGATATGAAAAGAGCTATACAAATAAAATATATTATTATCCCCCAAAAATATATCTTATATATTATTATTCCCAATACATTCAAGGGGAATGCAGGAATATGCGCTCAAAGGAGCAAGTTAGTATTTAAAACTGTTTTTTTGTTGTCGTAACAAAGTCTCTGTTGTGTCTTTTCAGAATCTCTGGAGTTGATCGCCACAGCTGCAGAGCACTCCAACACAGCCATCAGAAAGATGGTGAGTCCTTTCACAGTTCACAGAACCCTCACTAGTGATCTGTAGGTTGATTCATAAACAATGGCGATATATTTTAACATGTAAATCTTGGTGGGGCAAACTCAACAACAACAAAAAACAGCAGAGTCCCAACACCTTACCACTGCTAAACCGGGCTTTCAGCGGAGCCTTGTCTGGCAGCGAAGCAGTTCATTCAGCCTCGTTTACTACCTTTTAAAAAACATAGCTGACTTGCTTAAACAAATGTGTTTTTTACTGACAATTGAGATGTACAAACTAGGTCAAATCATGACATCAGTGATCTTCAAGTTGGAGCTTGAGAAAGAGGCCCGAGTTCCCGACTTGGAATTCCAAGTTGGATGACGTTTCAAAACGTATTTTCCCAGTCGGAGTTCGTTTTTTTTCAGAGTTCCCAGTTGTCTTGAACTCACTGAAGTCTGAGATTTCCCAGTTCCCGAATTTCCAGTTGTTTTGAACGTGGCAGAAGTCATGCTGGATTGACAACATGGCCAATGTTGAATGTTTATCCTTTTAAGCTTGGAAAAGAGACCCTTAAACCCAGACTTGGACCACACACCCACTCCACTGAATAGCACGCTAGTGAACGCTTTGCAATGCTTTTGCAGTTAGTCACTGATTCCTTCCAAACCACTCATTGTTGAATTTGCGATTTCCAACTTGTTGTGTAATGTTTATGTCCAATGGCCGATGAGCACCGATATGTTTTATCTATATATCTCTATATATCTATATATCTATATATCTCTTCATCATTTCTCTTCATATGACAAGGATTGAAAAGGATTTGCCAGTAGATTGTCAACTTGATTCATGATGATGACTACTAACTAAGATTTGTTTTACAATGTTTGCAAACTGAATGTGACATGTATTAATGCCAAAATAAATGATTTATATATATATGATATATAAAATATATATGATTTTTTAGCTTAACAAGCGAGGCTCAAAACATGAATGACGGGTTGCCACTGCTAATAACCCATAATCCCATCTGATATGTCTGGGTGGCGGGTGGGTTGAATAAAGAGTGCGTTAAAAATCCATAGATGTATAATTATTGTGCAATTGATATCTAAACAATATGCTACATTGAGGTTTTTCTTTCATTGTGTTTATATAGCGTTAACGCGTAGCTTAAGCCTATAAGCTTTAGGGCTCAACTGTAACGCTCCAAATACACGCCAATCGCCAAATGCTTTTAGAAACTTGAGCAGAAATAGTTTACATCAATCCACTGAGGCAAAAAGGACAATGTGGTTTAATGTTATAGAAGAGAGGACCAGAACAGTAGTCTAATGTTATAGAAGAGAGGACCAGAACAGTAGTCTGTTATAGAAGAGAGGACCAGAACAGTAGTCTGATGTTATAGAAGAGAGGACCAGAACAGTAGTCTGTTATAGAAGAGAGGACCAGAACAGTAGTCTAATGTTATAGAAGAGAGGACCAGAACAGTAGTCTGATGTTATAGAAGAGAGGACCAGAACAGTAGTCTGTTATAGAAGAGAGGACCAGAACAGTAGTCTGTTATAGAAGAGAGGACCAGAACAGTAGTCTGATGTTATAGAAGAGAGGACCAGAACAGTAGTCTGTTATAGAAGAGAGGACCAGAACAGTAGTCTGTTATAGAAGAGAGGACCAGAACAGTAGTCTAATGTTATAGAAGAGAGGACCAGAACAGTAGTCTAATGTTATAGAAGAGAGGACCAGAACAGTAGTCTGATGTTATAGAAGAGAGGACCAGAACAGTAGTCTGTTATAGAAGAGAGGACCAGAACAGTAGTCTAATGTTATAGAAGAGAGGACCAGAACAGTAGTCTGTTATAGAAGAGAGGACCAGAACAGTAGTCTAATGTTATAGAAGAGAGGACCAGAACAGTAGTCTGATGTTATAGAAGAGAGGACCAGAACAGTAGTCTGTTATAGTAGAGAGGACCAGAACAGTAGTCTAATGTTATAGAAGAGAGGACCAGAACAGTAGTCTGTTATAGAAGAGAGGACCAGAACAGTAGTCTAATGTTATAGAAGAGAGGACCAGAACAGTAGTCTGTTATAGAAGAGAGGACCAGAACAGTAGTCTGTTATAGAAGAGAGGACCAGAACAGTAGTCTAATGTTATAGAAGAGAGGACCAGAACAGTAGTCTGTTATAGAAGAGAGGACCAGAACAGTAGTCTGATGTTATAGAAGAGAGGACCAGAACAGTAGTCTGTTATAGAAGAGAGGACCAGAACAGTAGTCTAATGTTATAGAAGAGAGGACCAGAACAGTAGTCTAATGTTATAGTAGAGAGGACCAGAACAGTAGTCTAATGTTATAGAAGAGAGGACCAGAACAGTAGTCTGTTATAGAAGAGAGGACCAGAACAGTAGTCTGATGTTATAGAAGAGAGGACCAGAACAGTAGTCTGTTATAGTAGAGAGGACCAGAACAGTAGTCTAATGTTATAGAAGAGAGGACCAGAACAGTAGTCTGTTATAGAAGAGAGGACCAGAACAGTAGTCTAATGTTATAGAAGAGAGGACCAGAACAGTAGTCTAATGTTATAGAAGAGAGGACCAGAACAGTAGTCTGTTATAGAATAGAGGACCAGAACAGTAGTCTGTTATAGACGAGAGGACCAGAACAGTAGTCTGATGTTATAGAAGAGAGGACCAGAACAGTAGTCTGTTATAGAAGAGAGGACCAGAACAGTAGTCTAATGGTATAGAAGAGAGGACCAGAACAGTAGTCTGTTATAGAAGAGAGGACCAGAACAGTAGTCTAATGTTATAGAAGAGAGGACCAGAACAGTAGTCTGATGTTATAGAAGAGAGGACCAGAACAGTAGTCTGTTATAGAAGAGAGGACCAGAACAGTAGTCTAATGTTATAGAAGAGAGGACCAGAACAGTAGTCTGATGTTATAGAAGAGAGGACCAGAACAGTAGTCTGATGTTATAGAAGAGAGGACCAGAACAGTAGTCTGTTATAGAAGAGAGGACCAGAACAGTAGTCTGTTATAGAAGAGAGGACCAGAACAGTAGTCTGTTATAGAAGAGAGGACCAGAACAGTAGTCTGTTATAGAAGAGAGGACCAGAACAGTAGTCTGTTATAGAAGAGAGGACCAGAACAGTAGTCTGTTATAGAAGAGAGGACCAGAACAGTAGTCTGTTATAGAAGAGAGGACCAGAACAGTAGTCTGTTATAGAAGAGAGGACCAGAACAGTAGTCTAATGTTATAGAATAGAGGACCAGAACAGTAGTCTGATGTTATAGAAGAGAGGACCAGAACAGTAGTCTGTTATAGAAGAGAGGACCAGAACAGTAGTCTAATGTTATAGAAGAGAGGCCCAGAACAGTAGTCTAATGTTATAGAAGAGAGGACCAGAACAGTAGTCTAATGTTATAGTAGAGAGGACCAGAACAGTAGTCTAATGTTATAGAAGAGAGGACCAGAACAGTAGTCTGTTATAGAAGAGAGGACCAGAACAGTAGTCTAATGTTATAGAGGAGAGGACCAGAACAGTAGTCTGATGTTATAGAAGAGAGGACCAGAACAGTAGTATGTTATAGAAGAGAGGCCCAGAACAGTAGTCTAATGTTATAGAAGAGAGGACCAGAACAGTAGTCTAATGTTATAGTAGAGAGGACCAGAACAGTAGTCTAATGTTATAGAAGAGAGGACCAGAACAGTAGTCTGTTATAGAAGAGAGGACCAGAACAGTAGTCTAATGTTATAGAAGAGAGGACCAGAACAGTAGTCTAATGTTATAGAAGAGAGGACCAGAACAGTAGTCTAATGTTATAGAAGAGAGGACCAGAACAGTAGTCTGTTATAGTAGAGAGGACCAGAACAGTAGTCTAATGTTATGGAAGAGAGGACCAGAACAGTAGTCTAATGTTATAGAAGAGAGGACCAGAACAGTAGTCTGTTATAGTAGAGAGGACCAGAACAGTAGTCTGATGTTATAGAAGAGAGGACCAGAACAGTAGTCTAATGTTATAGAAGAGAGGACCAGAACAGTAGTCTGTTATAGAAGAGAGGACCAGAACAGTAGTCTGTTATAGAAGAGAGGACCAGAACAGTAGTCTGTTATAGAATAGAGGACCAGACCAGTAGTCTGTTATAGAAGAGAGGACCAGAATAGTAGTCTAATGTTATAGAAGAGAGGACCAGAACAGTAGTCTAATGTTATAGAAGAGAGGACCAGAACAGTAGTCTAATGTTATAGAAGAGAGGACCAGAACAGTAGTCTGTTATAGAAGAGAGGACCAGAACAGTAGTCTAATGGTATAGAAGAGAGGACCAGAACAGTAGTCTGATGTTATAGTAGAGAGGACCAGAACAGTAGTCTGATGTTATAGAAGAGAGGACCAGAACAGTAGTCTGTTATAGAAGAGAGGACCAGAACAGTAGTCTAATGTTATAGAAGAGAGGACCAGAACGGTAGTCTAATGTTATAGAAGAGAGGACCAGAACAGTAGTCTAATGTTATAGAAGAGAGGACCAGAACAGTAGTCTGTTATAGAAGAGAGGACCAGAACAGTAGTCTAATGTTATAGAAGAGAGGACCAGAACAGTAGTCTGTTATAGAAGAGAGGACCAGAACAGTAGTCTAATGTTATAGAAGAGAGGACCAGAACAGTAGTCTAATGTTATAGAAGAGAGGACCAGAACAGTAGTCTAATGTTATAGAAGAGAGGACCAGAACAGTAGTCTAATGTTATAGAAGAGAGGACCAGAACAGTAGTCTAATGTTATAGAAGAGAGGCCCAGAACAGTAGTCTGTTATAGAAGAGAGGACTAGAACAGTAGTCTAATGTTATAGTAGAGAGGACCAGAACAGTAGTCTAATGTTATAGAAGAGAGGACCAGAACAGTAGTCTGATGTTATAGAAGAGAGGACCAGAACAGTAGTCTGTTATAGAAGAGAGGACCAGAACAGTAGTCTAATGTTATAGAAGAGAGGACCAGAACAGTAGTCTGATGGTATAGAATAGAGGACCAGAACAGTAGTCTTTTATAGAAGAGAGGGCCAGAACAGTAGTATGTTATAGAAGAGAGGACCAGAACAGTAGTATGTTATAGAAGAGAGGACCAGAACAGTAGTCTGTTATAGAAGAGAGGACCAGAACAGTAGTCTGATGTTATAGAAGAGAGGACCAGAACAGTAGTCTGATGTTATAGAAGAGAGGACCAGAACAGTAGTCTAATGTTATAGAAGAGAGGACCAGAACAGTAGTCTAATGTTATAGAAGAGAGGACCAGAACAGTAGTCTAATGTTATAGAAGAGAGGACCAGAACAGTAGTCTGTTATAGAAGAGAGGACCAGAACAGTAGTCTAATGTTATAGAAGAGAGGACCAGAACAGTAGTCTAATGTTATAGAAGAGAGGACCAGAACGGTAGTCTAATGTTATAGAAGAGAGGACCAGAACAGTAGTCTAATGTTATAGAAGAGAGGACCAGAACAGTAGTCTAATGTTATAGAAGAGAGGACCAGAACAGTAGTCTAATGTTATAGAAGAGAGGACCAGAACAGTAGTCTGTTATAGAAGAGAGGACCAGAACAGTAGTCTAATGTTATAGAAGAGAGGACCAGAACAGTAGTCTAATGTTATAGAAGAGAGGACCAGAACAGTAGTCTGATGTTATAGAAGAGAGGACCAGAACAGTAGTCTAATGTTATAGAAGAGAGGACCAGAACAGTAGTCTGTTATAGAAGAGAGGACCAGAACAGTAGTCTGATGTTATAGAAGAGAGGACCAGAACAGTAGTCTAATGTTATAGAAGAGAGGACCAGAACAGTAGTCTGATGGTATAGAATAGAGGACCAGAACAGTAGTCTTTTATAGAAGAGAGGGCCAGAACAGTAGTATGTTATAGAAGAGAGGACCAGAACAGTAGTATGTTATAGAAGAGAGGACCAGAACAGTAGTCTGTTATAGAAGAGAGGACCAGAACAGTAGTCTAATGGTATAGAAGAGAGGACCAGAACAGTAGTCTAATGTTATAGTAGAGAGGACCAGAACAGTAGTCTAATGTTATAGAAGAGAGGACCAGAACAGTAGTCTAATGTTATAGAAGAGAGGACCAGAACAGTAGTCTAATGTTATAGAAGAGAGGACCAGAACAGTAGTCTAATGTTATAGAAGAGAGGACCAGAACAGTAGTCTAATGTTATAGAAGAGAGGACCAGAACAGTAGTCTAATGTTATAGAAGAGAGGACCAGAACAGTAGTCTGTTATAGAAGAGAGGACCAGAACGGTAGTCTAATGTTATAGAAGAGAGGACCAGAACAGTAGTCTGTTATAGAAGAGAGGACCAGAACAGTAGTCTAATGTTATAGAAGAGAGGACCAGAACAGTAGTCTGTTATAGAAGAGAGGACCAGAACAGTAGTCTAATGTTATAGAAGAGAGGACCAGAACAGTAGTCTAATGTTATAGAAGAGAGGACCAGAACAGTAGTCTGTTATAGAAGAGAGGACCAGAACAGTAGTCTAATGGTATAGAAGAGAGGACCAGAACAGTAGTCTAATGTTATAGTAGAGAGGACCAGAACAGTAGTCTGATGTTATAGAAGAGAGGACCAGAACAGTAGTCTGTTATAGAAGAGAGGACCAGAACAGTAGTCTAATGTTATAGAAGAGAGGACCAGAACAGTAGTCTGTTATAGAAGAGAGGACCAGAACAGTAGTCTAATGTTATAGAAGAGAGGACCAGAACAGTAATCTAATGTTATAGAAGAGAGGACCAGAACAGTAGTCTGTTATAGAAGAGAGGACCAGAACAGTAGTCTAATGTTATAGAAGAGAGGACCAGAACAGTAGTCTGTTATAGAAGAGAGGACCAGAACAGTAGTCCAATGTTATAGAAGAGAGGACCAGAACAGTAGTCTAATGTTATAGAAGAGAGGACCAGAACAGTAGTCTGTTATAGAAGAGAGGACCAGAACAGTAGTCTAATGTTATAGAAGAGAGGACCAGAACAGTAGTCTAATGTTATAGAAGAGAGGACCAGAACAGTAGTCTAATGTTATAGAAGAGAGGACCAGAACAGTAGTCTAATGTTATAGAAGAGAGGACCAGAACAGTAGTCTGATGTTATAGAAGAGAGGACCAGAACAGTAGTCTGATGTTATAGAAGAGAGGACCAGAACAGTAGTCTGGTATAGAAGAGAGGACCAGAACAGTAGTCTGTTATAGAAGAGAGGACCAGAACAGTAGTCTGATGTTATAGAAGAGAGGCCCAGAACAGTAGTCTGTTATAGAAGAGAGGACTAGAACAGTAGTCTAATGTTATAGAAGAGAGGACCAGAACAGTAGTCTAATGTTATAGAAGAGAGGACCAGAACAGTAGTCTAATGTTATAGAAGAGAGGACCAGAACAGTAGTCTGATGTTATAGAAGAGAGGACCAGAACGGTAGTCTGTTATAGAAGAGAGGACCAGAACAGTAGTCTAATGTTATAGAAGAGAGGACCAGAACAGTAGTCTGTTATAGAAGAGAGGACCAGAACAGTAGTCTAATGTTATAGAAGAGAGGACCAGAACGGTAGTCTAATGTTATAGAAGAGAGGACCAGAACAGTAGTCTGTTATAGAAGAGAGGACCAGAACAGTAGTCTAATGTTATAGAAGAGAGGACCAGAACGGTAGTCTAATGTTATAGAAGAGAGGACCAGAACAGTAGTCTGTTATAGAAGAGAGGACCAGAACAGTAGTCTAATGTTATAGAAGAGAGGACCAGAACAGTAGTCTAATGTTATAGAAGAGAGGACCAGAACAGTAGTCTGATGTTATAGAAGAGAGGACTAGAACAGTAGTCTAATGTTATAGAAGAGAGGACCAGAACAGTAGTCTAATGTTATAGAAGAGAGGACCAGAACAGTAGTCTAATGTTATAGAAGAGAGGACCAGAACAGTAGTCTAATGTTATAGAAGAGAGGACCAGAACGGTAGTCTAATGTTATAGAAGAGAGGACCAGAACAGTAGTCTGTTATAGAAGAGAGGACCAGAACAGTAGTCTAATGTTATAGAAGAGAGGACCAGAACAGTAGTCTAATGTTATAGTAGAGAGGACCAGAACAGTAGTCTGATGTTATAGAAGAGAGGACCAGAACAGTAGTCTAATGTTATAGAAGAGAGGACCAGAACAGTAGTCTAATGTTATAGAAGAGAGGACCAGAACAGTAGTCTAATGTTATAGAAGAGAGGACCAGAACAGTAGTCTAATGTTATAGAAGAGAGGACCAGAACAGTAGTCTGTTATAGAAGAGAGGGCCAGAACAGTAGTCTAATGTTATAGAAGAGAGGACCAGAACAGTAGTCTGTTATAGAAGAGAGGACCAGAACAGTAGTCTAATGGTATAGAAGAGAGGACCAGAACAGTAGTCTGTTATAGAAGAGAGGACCAGAACAGTAGTCTGTTATAGAAGAGAGGACCAGAACAGTAGTCTGTTATAGAAGAGAGGACCAGAACAGTAGTCTAATGTTATAGAAGAGAGGACCAGAACAGTAGTCTAATGTTATAGAAGAGAGGACCAGAACAGTAGTCTATGTTATAGAAGAGAGGACCAGAACAGTAGTCTGTTATAGAAGAGAGGACCAGAACAGTAGTCTGTTATAGAAGAGAGGACCAGAACAGTAGTCTGTTATAGAAGAGAGGACCAGAACAGTAGTCTGTTATAGAAGAGAGGACCAGAACAGTAGTCTAATGTTATAGAAGAGAGGACCAGAACAGTAGTCTAATGTTATAGAAGAGAGGACCAGAACAGTAGTCTGTTATAGAAGAGAGGACCAGAACAGTAGTCTAATGTTATAGAAGAGAGGACCAGAACAGTAGTCTGTTATAGAAGAGAGGACCAGAACAGTAGTCTAATGGTATAGAAGAGAGGACCAGAACAGTAGTCTGTTATAGAAGAGAGGACTAGAACAGTAGTCTAATGTTATAGAAGAGAGGACCAGAACAGTAGTCTGTTATAGAAGAGAGGACCAGAACAGTAGTCTAATGTTATAGAAGAGAGGCCCAGAACAGTAGTCTAATGTTATAGAAGAGAGGACCAGAACAGTAGTCTAATGTTATAGTAGAGAGGACCAGAACAGTAGTCTGTTATAGAAGAGAGGACCAGAACAGTAGTCTGTTATAGAAGAGAGGACCAGAACAGTAGTCTAATGTTATAGAAGAGAGGACCAGAACAGTAGTCTGTTATAGTAGAGAGGACCAGAACAGTAGACTAATGTTATAGAAGAGAGGACCAGAACAGTAGTCTGTTATAGAAGAGAGGACTAGAACAGTAGTCTGTTATAGAAGAGAGGACCAGAACAGTAGTCTGATGTTATAGAAGAGAGGACCAGAACAGTAGTCTGTTATAGAAGAGAGGACCAGAACAGTAGTCTGTTATAGAAGAGATGACTAGAACAGTAGTCTGTTATAGAAGAGAGGACCAGAACAGTAGTCTGTTATAGAAGAGATGACTAGAACAGTAGTCTGTTATAGAAGAGATGACTAGAACAGTAGTCTGTTATAGAAGAGATGACTAGAACAGTAGTCTGTTATAGAAGAGATGACTAGAACAGTAGTCTGTTATAGAAGAGATGACTAGAACAGTAGTCTGTTATAGAAGAGATGACTAGAACAGTAGTCTGTTATAGAAGAGATGACTAGAACAGTAGTCTGTTATAGAAGAGAGGACCAGAACAGTAGTCTGTTATAGAAGAGATGACTAGAACAGTAGTCTGTTATAGAAGAGATGACTAGAACAGTAGTCTGTTATAGAAGAGATGACTAGAACAGTAGTCTGTTATAGAAGAGAGGACCAGAACAGTAGTCTAATGTTATAGAAGAGAGGACCAGAACAGTAGTCTGTTATAGTAGAGAGGACCAGAACAGTAGTCTAATGTTATAGAAGAGAGGACCAGAACAGTAGTCTAATGTTATAGAAGAGAGGACCAGAACGGTAGTCTAATGGTATAGAAGAGAGGACCAGAACAGTAGTCTGTTATAGAAGAGAGGACCAGAACAGTAGTCTAATGTTATAGAAGAGAGGACCAGAACAGTAGTCTAATGTTATAGAAGAGAGGACCAGAACGGTAGTCTAATGGTATAGAAGAGAGGACCAGAACAGTAGTCTAATGTTATAGAAGAGAGGACCAGAACAGTAGTCTGTTATAGAAGAGAGGACCAGAACAGTAGTCTAATGTTATAGTAGAGAGGACCAGAACAGTAGTCTAATGTTATAGAAGAGAGGACCAGAACAGTAGTCTAATGTTATAGAAGAGAGGACCAGAACAGTAGTCTAATGTTCTAGAAGAGAGGACCAGAACAGTAGTCTAATGTTATAGAAGAGAGGACCAGAACAGTAGTCTAATGTTCTAGAAGAGAGGACCAGAACAGTAGTCTAATGTTATAGAAGAGAGGACCAGAACAGTAGTCTGTTATAGAAGAGAGGACCAGAACAGTAGTCTGTTATAGAAGAGAGGACCAGAACAGTAGTCTGTTATAGAAGAGAGGACCAGAACAGTAGTCTGTTATAGAAGAGAGGACCAGAACAGTAGTCTAATGTTATAGAAGAGAGGACCAGAACAGTAGTCTGTTATAGAAGAGAGGACCAGAACAGTAGTCTGTTATAGAAGAGAGGACCAGAACAGTAGTCTGTTATAGAAGAGAGGACCAGAACAGTAGTCTAATGTTATAGAAGAGAGGACCAGAACAGTAGTCTAATGTTATAGAAGAGAGGACCAGAACAGTAGTCTAATGTTATAGAAGAGAGGACCAGAACAGTAGTCTAATGTTATAGAAGAGAGGCCCAGAACAGTAGTCTGTTATAGAAGAGAGGACCAGAACAGTAGTCTGTTATAGAAGAGATGACTAGAACAGTAGTCTAATGTTATAGAAGAGAGGACCAGAACAGTAGTCTGATGTTAATATAAAATTACCTGTAGGTTTATAACCTCTCATATAGTCTAATATAATATTAACTGTAGGTTTATAACCTCTCATATAGTCTAATATAATATTAACTGTAGGTTTATAACCTCTCATATAGTCTAATATAATATTAACTGTAGGTTTATAACCTCTCATATAGTCTAATATAATATTAACTATAGGTTTATAACCTCTCATACAGTCTAATATAATATTAAGTGTAGGTTTATAACCTCTCACATAGTCTAATATAATATTAACTATAGGTTTATAACCTCTCATATAGTCTAATATAATATTACCTGTAGGTTTATAACCTCTCATATAGTCTAATATAATATTAACTATAGGTTTATAACCTCTCATAGAGTCTAATATAATATTAACTCTAGGTTTATAACCTCTCATAGAGTCTAATATAATATTAACTGTAGGTCTATAACCTCTCACATAGTCTAATATAATATTAACTATAGGTTTATAACCTCTCACATAGTCTAATATAATATTAACTATAGGTTTATAACCTCTCATATAGTCTAATATAATATTAACTGTAGGTTTATAACCTCTCATATAGTCTAATATAATATTAAGTGTAGGTTTATAACCTCTCATATAGTCTAATATAATATGAACTATAGGTCTATAACCTCTCATAGAGTCTAATATAATATTAATTGTAGGTTTATAACCTCTCATATAGTATAATATAATATTAACTGTAGGTTTATAACCTCTCATATAGTCTAATATAATATTACCTGTAGGTTTATAACCTCTCATATAGTCTAATATAATATTACCTGTAGGTTTATAACCTCTCACATAGTCTAATATAATATTAACTGTAGGTTTATAACCTCTCATATAGTCTAATATAATATTAAGTGTAGGTTTATAACCTCTCATAGAGTCTAATATAATATTACCTATAGGTTTATAACTTCCCAACCGTGGGCCAGCCCCCAAGCAATTCGAGTTCTAGCCAATGAGCTTCAACCCCTCACCATTTGAAATGACAGCTAGCAAGATGCACGCACAACAGAGTGAGAGAGAAAGCAATGGGCGTGGTGCACATACTCGTGTCTGAACATACGTGACATAGTACACCATTTTCGGGGACCACTTTTGGCTGTGAGCCCTATTTTGAGAACTACTGACTAAAAAGTATTCAAAAGTACCAGAGAATCCTCTTTAATACAATAATTTTTAATATTGAATTGTGTCTAATTCTTCAGCATTAGACCGTTGACAATCTGGTCACATGTACATAACATCATGACTTGATTGGAAACGTACGTGTCCACAGGCTTGTCAGTGGTGGCGTCTCTTGTGATGGAGTTGAACGGCCCTGGCACTTCATACACAGAGTCACCTCCTTCTCCCGGATCGGAGTGGGGGCACGCTTCCCCAGGCTCATTACAGTTCTGAGAGAGAGAGAGGCCAGAGAGAGGAAGAGAGACGAGGAAGAGAGAGACAGAAGACAGACAGAGAGAGACAGAGACAGAGACAGGAGACAGAGACAGAGACAGAGACGAGAGACAGAGAGAGACGAGAGAGACAGGGGAGAGACAGAGAGAGAGGAGAGAGAGAGAGAGAGAGAGAGAGACGACGAGGACAGACAGACAGACAGACGACAGACAGACACAGACAGACAGACAGACAGAAGAACCAAGACAGACAGACAGACGGACAGAGAGAGACAGAGACAGAGACAAGACGAGACAGAGAAGAACAGAGAGAGAGAGCGAGAGAGAGACAGAGACAGAGACAGAGAGAGAGAGACATAGACAGAGACAGAGACAGAGACAGAGAGAGAAAGAGAGAGACAGGGACAGAGAGAGACAGAGACACGAGAGAGAGAGAGAGAGAGAGAGAGAGAGAGAGAGAGAGAGAGAGAGAGAGAGAGAGAGAGAGCGAGAGAAGAGGAGAGAGAGAGAGAGACGAGAAGAGAGAGAGAGACAGAGACAGAGAGAGAGACAGGAGAAATACAATATGATGATCACAGATGGGGCATTTCAGAAGCTAAAGAGTTGAATTGAATAGTGTTAATAAGGAAGGGGTTATGCTGGGGTTAGAGGCTAGGGGCTAGGGGTTAGGGTTAGAGCCTAGGGGCTAGGGTTAGAGGCTAGGGGCTAGGGGCTAGGGGTTAGAGCTAGGGGCTAGGGGTTAGGGTTAGGCTAGGGGCTAGGGGTTAGAGCCTAGGGGCTAGGGGTTAGGCCTAGGGGCTAGGGGTTAGGTTAGAGGCTAGGGGCTAGGGGTTAGAGGCTAGGGCTAGGGGTTGAGCTAGGGGCTAGGGTTGGGTTAGAGCCTAGGGGACTAGGGGTTAGGGGTTAGAGCCTAGGCCTAGGGGTTAGAGTCTAGGGGCTAGGGTTAGGGGTTAGAGCCTAGGGACTAGGGTTAGAGGCTAGGGCTAGGGTAGAGCCTAGGGGCTAGGGGTTAGAGCCTAGGGGCTAGGGTTAGAGCCTAGGGCTAGGGTTAGAGCTAGGGCTAGGGTTAGAGCCTAGGGCTAGGGGTTAGAGGCTAGGGCTAGGGGTTAGAGCCTAGGGGCTAGGGTTGAACCTAGGGCCTAGGGGTTATGCTGGGGTTAGGGCTAGGGACTAGGGGTTAGAGTCTAGGGGCTAGGGGTTAGAGTCTAGGGGCTAGGGGTTAGAACCTAGGGCCTAGGGTTATGCTGGGGTTAGAGGCTAGGGACTAGGGTTGAGTCTAGAGGGGTTAGGGTTAGAGTCTAGGGCTAGGGTGTTTAGTCTAGGGGCTAGGGTTTAGAGCCTAGGGCTAGGGTTAGAGTCTAGGGCTAGGGGTTAGAACCTAGGGCCTAGGGTTATGCTGGGTTAGAGGCTTAGGGACTAGGGGTTAGAGTCTAGGGGCTAGGGGTTGAGTCTAGGGGCTAGGGTTTAGTCTAGGGCTAGGTTTAGAGCCTAGGGGCTAGGGGTTAGAGTCTAGGGCTAGGGGTTATGCTGGGGTTTGAACCTAGGGACTAGGAGTTTATGCTAGGGTTTAGAGTCTAGGGCCTAGGGGTTTATGCTGGGTTAGAGCCTAGGAGCTAGGGGTTAGAACCTAGGGCCTAGGGTTATGCTGGGGTTAGAGGCTAGGCCTAGGGGTTATGCTGGGTTAGAACCTAGGAACTACGGGTTATGCTGGGGTTAGAGTCTAGGGCTAGGGTTATGCTGGGGTTAGAGGCTAGGGCCTAGGGGTTATGCTGGGTTAGAACCTAGGAACTACGGGTTATGCTGGGTTAGAGCCTAGGGACTAGAGTTTTGCTGGGGTTAGAGCTAGGGATTAGGGGTTATGCTGGGGTTAGAACCTAGGGGCTAGGGTTATACGGGGTTAGAGCCTAGGGGCTAGGGTGTATGCTGGGGTTAGAGCCTAGGAGCTAGGGGTTAGAGTCTAGGGGCTAGGGTTATGCTGGGGTTAGGGCCTAGGGGCTAGTGTCTAGGGGCTAGGGTATGCTGGGTTAGGGGCTAGGGGTTATGCTGGGGTTAGAGTCTTGAAGCTAGGGTATGCTGGGTTAGAACCCTAGGGGCTAGGGGTTAGAGTCAAGGGGCTAGGGTTTGCTGGGTTAGAGGCTAGGGACTAGGAGTTAGAGTCTAGGGGTTATGCTGGGTTTAGAGCCTAGGGCCTAGGGATTATGCTGGGGTTAGAGGCTAGGGCCTAAGGGCTATGCTGGGTTATAGTCTAGAGCCCAGGGGTTATGCTGGGGTTAGAGGCTAGGGCCTAGGGATTATGCTGGGGTTAGAGGCTAGGGCCTAGGGCCTAGGGGTTATGCTGGGGTTAGAGCCTAGGGGTTATGCTGGGGTTAGAGCCTAGGTGCTAGGGGTTAGAGGCTAGGCCTAGGGGTTATGCTGGGGTTAGACCTAGGGGCTAGGGGTTATGCGGGGTTAGTGGCTAGGGGCTAGGGGTTTGAGCCTAGGGGCTAGGGTTTATGCTGGGGTTAGAGCCTAGAAGCTAGGGTTATGCTGGAGTTAAGCCTAGGGGCTAGGGGTTAGAGCCTAGAGGCTAGGGGTTATGCTGGAGTTAGAGGCTAGGGGTTATGCTGGAGTTAGAGCCTAGAGGCTAGGGTTATGCTGGGGTTGTGCTAGGGCTAGGGGGAGAGGTGTAGTTCTAGGGTTAGGGGTTGTATTGTATCTTACAGGTGAGTTGGAGGGGTTAGGGGTTGTATTGTATCTTACAGGTGAGTTGGAGGGGTTAGGGGCTAGGGGCTAGGGGTTGTATTGGTATCTTACAGGTGAGTTGGAGAGGCTAAGAGTTAGGGGTTGTATTGTATCTTACAGGTGAGTTGGAGGGGTTAGGGGCTGGGCTAGGGCTAGGGTAGGGGGGGTTGTATTGTATCTTACAGGTGAGTTGGAGGGGTTGGGTTAGGGACTAGGGTTGTATTGTATCTTACAGGTGAGTTGGAGGGTTAGTGTTAGGGACTAGTGGTTGTATTGTATCTTACAGGTGAGTTGGGAGGAGTGTAGTCCTCGTCTCGGAGAGAACAGTTGAGATGGTGGAACGTCGCAAGCGTCTGTTCATGTCTTTGGATGGTGGCCTGGATAGCTTGGATCCAATCTCTCTTCTCTTCTTCAGTCCTACTCACAATAAACAAATGGCTTGGAGTTAAATATAATTGCAATTCATTGTAAAATTGTGTCCGTTGCTAAAAGCAGAGATTCTTTTTTTTAAAGTAACTACTCAAAAGCCTCTAATTCAAGATAGAGGAAGAGAATCCGCTGCCCTCACCTGGCCTGCAGCTCTAGTGATCGTTGTTTCCGACACCAGAAAGGTCCTGGGCACGTTAACACTGCTGCTCTCCTTCAGCTCCATCCATCCACATCAATCCTGCTCTCACCCCAAACTTCTGACCAATCAACTCAGCTTAGGAACGCAGTACAATAACCTATCATTGACTGCAGAGAGAGAGAGGGGGGGAGACAGAGAGAGAGAGGGAGAGAGAGAAATAGAGAGAGAGCGAGAGAGAGGTGAAGAGTGGGAGGGAGCGAGAGAGAAAGAGGTGGGGGAAGAGGTATTGAGAGAGGGGTGAAGAAAGAGAGAGAGAGAGCAAGAGAGGGGGAAAGGGAGAGTAAGAGAGAGCGAGAGAGAGGGAGAGGGAGGGAGAGTGGGAGGGAGGGAGGGAGCAAGAGAGAGGTGGGTGAAGAAGGAGAGAGAGAGTGGGGAGAGAGAGAGCGAGAGAGAGAGAGAGGAGAGAGATAGTGGGAGAGTGCGAAAGAGCGAGAGAGAGAGAGAGGGAAGGGAAAGAAGAGAGAGGAAGAGAGGAGAGAGAGAACAGAGGGAAGAGAGAGAGAGAGAGAGAGAGAGAGAGAGAGAGAGAAGAGAGAGAGAGAGAGAGAGAGAGAGAGAGAGAGAGAGAGGGAGGAGAGAGAAGAGAGAGAGAGAGAGGGGAAAGAAAGAGAGAGAGAGAGAGAGAGAGAGAGAGAGAGAGAGAGAGAGAGAGAGAGAGAGAGAGAGAGAGAGAGAGAGAGAGAGAGAGAGAAGGAAAGAGAGAGAGGAAAGAGAGAGGAAGAAGAGAGGGAGAGAGAGAGGGGGAAAGAGAGAGAGACAGAGAGACAGAGAGAGAGAGAGAGAGAGAGAGAGATTTTTTACATTTTAGATTCACAACATAAATCACAACATGATTTCAAGCAGTGAACAGTGTTCGCACCAACGTATCAACAGTTAAGCCATTTTCACACTCCCACTGTTACAATGACTCATTCACCAGGATGAGGTATCTGTCCTGTGAGGTGTGTGTGTGTGTGTGTGTGTGTGTGTGTGTGTGTGTGTGTGTGTGTGTGTGTGTGTGTGTCACTCACCAGGATGAGGTATCTGTCCTGTGAGGTGCCGTTCTTGGCCGACAGTTTGAGGATGTGTCCCTCCTTGATGAGTTCGTTAGTAGGGTTAACGATGTCCTCCTCTCCTCCCAGCAACTCATACACCTTCAGCAGTTTACGCATACGCTCCTGTATGATACACACACAGGATGTCAAGGTGCTGAGCAAGGTGAACAAAAACCTTTGCACAATGCACGTTCATCTACAGATGTGGGATCGGAATTTGATCACTCGTTTTTTTTTTTGCTGAGAATTTTCCTGCTCAGCAGGAGCAGGAAAATGCAAACTTGTAGTGTATTTGAATTTAAAAAATGTTTCGAGCGTTTCTAATTTCCACTTTGAAATGACAGACTTGATTTGCTATAATGAAAAATGTATCAACTTCTACAAGAATGTCCATGAATTATAATCCACATAATAAATCACATTTTCTGTTGCTGCTGTAGAAAACTGTCTCAAATTAAGATCCTACATCCATATACTAACAACTTAACACAGGTGTGTAGGAGAATCAAAACCTGAAATAGACTAGTGTATAGTTGGAAATAAACATTAAATAAAGTAATTCAGTCACAGGTACACTCACTGCTTGAAATCACACGGTACTCTGAGTCTTATTCAAATTCATTCAGATATATTGGCTGAGAAAATACTGTTGAAGGAGAACACTATGCAGAATATGCTGAAGGAGAACACTATGCAGAATATACTGTTGAAGGAGAACACTATGCAGAATATACTGTTGAAGGAGAACACTATGCAGAATATACTGTTGAAGGAAAACTATGCAGAATATACTGTTGAAGGAGAACACTATGCAGAATATACTGTTGAAGGAGAACACTATCAGAATATCTGTTGAGGAGAACACTATGCGAATATACTGTTGAAGAGAACACTATGCAAATATACTGTTGAAGGAAACACTATGCAGAATATACTGTTGAGGGAACCACTATGCAGAATATACTGTTGAAGGAGACACTATGCAGAATATACTGAAGGAGAACACTAGTAGAATATACTGTTGAAGGAGAACTATGCAGAATATATGTGAAGGAGACACTATGCAGAATATCTGTTGAAGGAGAACACTATGCAGAATATACTGTTGAAGGAGAACACTATGCAGAATATCACTGTTGAAGGAGACACTATGCAAATACTGAAGGAGAACACTATGCAGAATATACTGTTGAAGGAGAACACTATGCAGAATATACTGTTGAAGGAGAACACTATGCAGAATATACTGTTGAAGGAGAACACTATGCAGAATATACTGTTGAAGGAGAATACTATACAGAATATACTGTTGAAGGAGAACACTATTCAGAATATACTGTTAGGAGAACACTATGCAGAATATACTGTTGAAGGAGAACACTATGCGAATTACTGTTGAAGGAGAACACTAGTCAGAATATACTGTTGAGGAGAACACTATGCAATATCTGTAAGAGAACACTATGCAGATATTGTGAAGAGAATACTATGCAGAATATACTGTTGAAGGAGAACACTATGCAGAATATACTGTTGAAGGAGAACACTATGCAGAATATACTGTTGAAGGAGAACACTATGCAGAATATACTGTTGAAGGAGAACACTATGCAGAATATACTGTTGAAGGAGAACACTATGCAGAATATACTGTTGAAGGAGAACACTATGCAGAATATACTGTTGAAGGAGAACACTATGCAGAATATACTGAAGGAGAACACTATGATATACTGAAGGAGAACACTATGCAGAATTACGTTGAAGGAGACACTATGCGAATATACTGTTGAAGGAGAACACTATGCAGAATATACTGTTGAGGAGAACACTATGCAGAATATACTGTTGAAGGAGGAACTATCAGAATATCGTTGAAGGAGAACACTATGCAGAATATACTGTTGAAGGAGAACACTATGCAGAATACTGTTGAAGGAGAACACTATGCAGAATATACTGTTGAAGGAGACACTATGCAGAATATACTGTTAGGAGAACACTATGCAGAATATACTGTTTTGAAGGAGAACACTATGCAGAATATACTGTTGAAGGAGACACTATGCAAATATACTGAAGGAGAACACTATGCAGAATACTGTTGAAGGAACACTAGCAGAATATACTGAAGGAGAACACTATGCAGAATATACTGTTGAAGGAGAACACTATGCAGAATATACTGTTGAAGGAGAACACTATGCAGAATATACTGTTGAAGGAGAACACTATGCAGAATAACTGTTGAAGGAGAACACTATGCAGAATATCTGTTGAAGGAGAACACTATGCAGATATACTGTTGAAGGGACACTATCAGAATATACTGTGAAGGAGAACACTATGCTATATACTGTTGAAGGAGACACACTGCAGAATATACTGATGAGGAAACACAATATGCAGAATATACTGTTGAAGGAGAACACTATGCAGAATATACTGTTGAAGGAGAACCTATGCGAATATACTGTTGAAGGAGAACACTTGCAAAATACTGTTGAAGGAGAAAACTATGCAGAATTACTGTTGAAGGAGAACATATGCGAATATACTGTTGAGGAACACTATGCAGAATATACTGAAGGAGAACACTATGCAGAATATACTGTTGAAGGAGAACACTATGCAGAATATACTGTTGAAGGAGAACACTATGCAGAATATACTGTTGAAGGAGGACACTATGCAGAATATACTGAAGGAGAACACTATGCAGAATATACTGAAGGAGAACACTATGCAGAATATACTGTTGAAGGAGAACACTATGCAGAATATACTGTTGAAGGAGAACACTATGCAGAATATACTGAAGGGAGCCACTATGCAGAATATACTGAAGGAGAACACTATGCAGAATATACTTTGAAGGAGAACACTATGCAGAATATACTGTTGAAGAGAAACTATGCAGAATTACTGTTGAGGAGACACTATGCAGAATATACTGAAGGAGAACACTATGCAGAATATACTGTTGAAGGAGAACACTATGCAGAATATACTGAAGGAGAACACTATGCAGAATATACTGAAGGAGAACACTATGCAGAATATACTGTTGAAGGAGAACACTATGCAGAATATACTGTTGAAGGAGAACACTATGCAGAATATACTGAAGGAGAACACTATGCAGAATATACTGTTGAAGGAGAACACTATGCAGAATATACTGTTGAAGGAGAAACACTATGCAGAATATACTGTTGAAGAGAACACTATGCAGAATATACTGTTGAAGGAGAACACTATGCAGAATATACTGTTGAGGAAACACTATGCAGAATATACTGTTGAAGGAGAAACACTATGCAGAATATACTGTTGAAGGAGAACACTATGCAGAATATACTGTTGAAGGAGAACATATGCAGAATATACTGAAGGAGAACACTATGCAGAATATCGTTGAAGGAGAACACTATGCAGAATATACTGTTGAAGGAGAACACATGCAGAATATACTGTTGAAGGAGAATACTATGCAGAATATACTGAAGGAGAACACTATGCAGAATATACTGTTGAAGGAGAACACTATGCAGAATATACTGTTGAAGGAGAACACTATGCAGAATATACTGAAGGAGAATACTATGCAGAATATGCCGCAGCTACAGTATTTGGTGAAAAATTATGTGTGTGTGTGAGACAAAGTGAACCCAACCCTAACCCCTTTAAATATAGAACATATGCTGTAGGTTACAGTGAGAGACAGCAGAACGATTTTTTTGCCTATAATTTCCGACATTTTCATAGGCTATTTGTGAGTCAACTTGTCTATAATTAGATCCATGCAGCTTCTCTTCTGTCATTACTTGTTTCCCTAGAAGACTAAATAAATCCCTGCTCACCAGAATGATGTCATAAATGGATAGAATGAATGATGTCATAAATGGATAGAATGAATGATGTCATAAATGGATAGAATGAATGATGTCATAAATGGATAGAATGAATGATGTCAGTAAAGTTTGTCTTCTCTTTCCTCTTTTCATCTCTGCTTCTCTCGCGCATCAAAAATGCTTAGGGACCGGGGAGGGAAAAAATGACATCAATTTGACCGGTTTTAAGGAAAATAAAAGCTGTTAAAATGACCTAAAATGTTTTTGATAATATTTCATTTTGTTTTGGATGCATATTTTATGTGGTTGAAATACTATCACCTTTTATGACACTGATAAAGATAGCACCTTTACAGAGTGACTGTAAAGTATTTCAACTGTGATTGAAATACTATCAGTTTTTATGACACTGATAAAGATAGCACCTTTACAACTGTGATTGAAATACTATCAGTTTTTATGATGCTGATAAAGATAGCACCTTTACAGACGGTCCCTAACTGTGATTGAAATACTATCAGTTTTTATGATGCTGATAAAGATAGCACCTTTACAGACGGTCCCTAACTGTGATTGAAATACTATCAGTTTTTATGATGCTGATAAAAATAGCACCTTTACAGACGGTCCCTAATGGCGCATTCATTCTCTCAAGATGCTGAATGAAAGAAATCATATTTCTCCTCTCCTGTTCCCCAAATCAAAATGTGCATTTGATGTATAATTCTACTGCATGAAATGCTTAAATCTGTTAATTATTTCTGCGTTAAATAGGCTATGTGACAGGTTATAAACCTACACTTAATATTATATTAGACTATATGAGAGGTTATAAACCTATAGGTAATATTATATTAGACTCTATGAGAG